>NC_091576.1:14731030-14733530 GCF_042767895.1 Penaeus vannamei
CATAAATATCAGTTTTCCATGGAATTATTCAATAGAGAAGAAATATCTGAGATTAACCTTATTTACCTTGATATGATTTATAAGATTTGTTAGTGTTTGGACTTACTGTCTTCCTTTTGTCACTAATTATCCAACGCGCATAGCTTTCCCGCCCTGAGGCACGTGTCTCTTTCTGAGGACTGAATTTTTTAAAAATCCCAACGGCTTTGTCAACAGATGGTAATTCGCGCGTGATCTTCTGATCACAACAAATCATAGATGCTGCGAAGCTTTGGACTACCTCTCTCTGAGGAAGTCATGGTGTCAAAATATATATGGATTGCCTATCGTCAAGAAGAACGTGGTTTTATTATGTTTGCTGCCGTGAATAAATGACGCCTGGAATTTCAAGCGACTCGGCTAAATCGAGTCGTGTGGGTATTGTCATGGGGACTTGATCATACTGTATGTTCGTTTTAAAATGTTTCTATTATTATAAGAATGTGTTAAAATCATGTTAAAATAAATGATACATTCTTTGTTTCTGACAAACACCATATAATTAACCTGAAACAGCAACATTCTTCCACATGTAATCCACAACTGTTTGTTTACCTAAGTATTGCTACTTATACAAAGAAAATTACTAAATACTGTACTGCATACTGCCTTCATGGGACATGCGGCAAACATAGATATCTATATTGATGGAAAGTTAAGCAAGTAGGTGCAAATAAGAAAAGTATAGTTACGACCAGCCGAAACGTTTCTTTCTTTCTTTCTTAATGCTAAATAGAAATATAAACAAACTAGAGAGAAATCATGTTTTATTAGCATCTGACGCTTATGCAAATGTGTATATCGCCAAGACTTTTCTTATTGTTTTGGATAATTTTTATCTAGCTATTTGCAAGCTGGAATTTGAAATCATTATCTTAATCATTCGCTTGTTTATTCGTTGATTCATCTTGTTAGTATTTGTGTATCTACATACATTACAGGCTGTATTTACAATAAAATATCTGCCTCTCTTGCGTAAGTTTGTTCAGTAACAACATTTATTTCAGCTCAGGGGCAATTGTTCGGAGAAAAGATGTACACGTGAAGGGAAATCTCTCTTCAGTACTGGATGCCGCAGGATCAAGCTCAGCGTTTTTTCCCGTAGGCCGCATGGGGCACGAGAGGTGCCATTGGGAGGCCATAGGACACGACGCTGTGGTGAATCTGGCCCGCGGGGATAGTGGCAACATGGTGGGTTTGGAACAAGGCCGTTCCGGGGGTGTGGTACGTCGCCGTGACCGGAGCCTGGTACGTGGTCGTGGTTGGGGCATGGTACGTGGCTGTTGCAGGGGCATGGTACATGGCTGTGGCAGGGGTGTGGTACGTAGCTGTAGCTGGAGTATGATACGTGGCCGTTGAGGGAGACTGATACAGGGCCGTGGCAGGGACGTGGTACACAGCTGTTCCTGGGACGTGATACACGGCTGTAACAGGGGCATGGTACTCAGCTGTCATATGGGCATTGTACAGCGTCGTCGCGGGTGCTTTATAGGTGGCTGTGGCGGGAGCATGATATGCAGCTGTGGCAGGGGAGTGGTACGTAGCCGTCGCAGGAGCATGGTAGGTGGCTACAGCAGGAGCTTGAAACGTGGCGAGGGCCTGGACTTCGCGTCTGCATACAACGGGGACTTGGTGGAGAGCCGTGAAGGGAATTTGGTAAGTACAGGGGACATGATGCGCTTGCGTGCAGAGTGTAGTCAGCTTCTGCATACAAGGATAAGAGGGAGGGAAAGCATTGGCCACGGGTGTAGACAAAGGACTAGCTAAAGGATACGCAGGAGAGAGAGGAGGAGGATAAGTAGGCATTCCGAAGGGGAGGACACCTGCCTCTGCTGTCGGCGCTGCATCTCCCAAGGCTAAGAGCGCACACAGGACGGAAAACTGCGGGGAAAGAAGATTTGTATCACTGTTGTCACTGTTCTTGTTGTTATCATTATTGGTATTACTAGTACTACTTCTGTCAATATCATTATTACTATTGATATTATTATTATCATTGATATTATCTCTTGTTATTATTGTCATTATTACTATTATTATTGTTATTATTATAATTATTTTTATTTTTATTGTCGTTATTATCATTACTATAATCATTTTCATAATCATTGTTACCTTTATAGTTACCATTTTATGATTATTATCATTATTGCTATTGTAGTACTGCTATCATTGCTATTATTATTACTACCATCAATGTTAATATTATTGTTATTATTTTTATTATTAGAAGTGTTACGATTTTTGGCATTGTTATCACTATTATAACTGTCATTATCACTGTTATCATTACTGTTGTTATTATCATTATTATTATTGTTATTGTTATTATTATCATATTATTATTGTTACCATTATATTATTGTTACCATTATATTATTATTATTAATATTACTATCATTATCATTATTGTTACTATCGTCATCATAATTACCATTATTATCTTTATTAAGAAATTTAT
>NC_091576.1:14746138-14753638 GCF_042767895.1 Penaeus vannamei
CAGCTTTAGATTGCCCCGCACTTTTATTAATCTTATGTTAGTATCTTGTAACTTCTGATTTTATGTTTGCATCTTTTAAGTTCTGTTTTAGTGTTACTTCAACGTAAGTTTAATGTCCGTGTTCATATGTAGTAATAAGATTTTACGTTTGTAGTGTATCTGTTCTTTTATTTTATTTACGATCTGTAAGGGTTACTACAGGGTATCTCGTGGCCTAGGATTAATCATAGGAAACAGGGGTTATCCAGGTTAATACATGATGACCGAATCTAAACTCGTTTTCTCCCACAGATGTGCATATCCTTCTTGTCTTTGTGTTGCAGCCCATATCAGAATCGTCGCCTGTGGACAGACGACTCCATGCCAGGGGAGGAGCTGTAGTGGCTCCGTGAAGGCCAGGAACTAAGTTACCCCCCTCGCGCCGTTTTCGTAGCGACTACGGGCGCCACCTGGGGGTAAGTAATATAGAGGAAAAACATCTACTTCGGAACCTCTCCAGTTATACATAAAACTAATAAAACCTACAACAATAAAAGAAATCGATTATATAAAAAAATGATCATGGAGACGGGAAATTCCCGCCTCACTTCAGTTGATTGTGGCGGAAGGAACTGAGAGGACTGCATAGAGCTCCGGACGAGTTAAGTATTCGGGAAGATTTATGTATTTTCTGGTTAGCTCCTGTGACCGAGAATAATCCGGAAGGGCCACGAGATATTCCTGTAGCTTCCTGTGAATAAAGGGAGATTTTATTTCTGTTTTATTCTATATGTATTTTTGTTTTCCTCCAGTTCCTCGGCTTTGAGTTTACCCCCCTTCCTTCTTAAATGATTTTTTTTTGCTTTAATACTTTGATTTCTTGGCACATTTATTTTCGTTTGCCTACGCTAACGAGTTTTTGTTTGTCTTGTTTGTTTTCCTTTTGTTATTAAAAAGGGGGGAGTATCAATCGGCTCAATTAGTGGTGAAGAATAGCCCATGATACAGCTAAACACCACACTGGGAAGCACTGTATATTTTAGGGGGGTACTTACCAGAGCCGGAGCAGCGTGCGTGTGGGCCCCGGTTTGGTGGATTAGGGCCATACCTTGAAGATCAACCGTCAGACCGTAGTGCACCAAGAAGTCGGCGCCGATGATAGGTTGAGGGACGTCGGCGACGAGGAAGATCCACTGGAATCGTTGGGCGGGCTCGCTTTCCAGCGAGAGGGTCCTTGAACGCTCACCGTATGTGTTTATGGGCGATGTGTTGGCAGCTTCTAGAGTGCGGGAGGAGGGGAAGCGTTTATCCCTGTGGGAGGCCGGGAGGAGGCTGACCTCGGCCCCTGTGTCGACGAGGAAACGTAGGGAGGAGGCATCTCGGACGTACAATAAACGCCTCCGAGGTCCGCGAAAGACAGGCGCGCCAAGTTTCCGCGGTAGCCTCCAATCTTTGAGCGGCGGTGTAGAAACGCGGAAGCGAGGCTAGCGGTTAGGCGGTAGAGAGCGCCTGAAGTCCCGGTCACTGTTTGGCGGCGAAGGGGTGCGAAAGCGAGGCCGGGAGCGATTGCGTTCCTGTGTGGATATCTTCTGCACAGCCTCGGATTGTGTGGCGACGTGAGCTGCAAGGGATCCCAACGTCACGGCGGAGGTGGTGGTTGCGGCAGACACTGTCGCTTTTGATGGTGTGGGTGCCCTAGCTGCGAGCATCGCGTCGGCTTTTAGGGCAAGGTGCTCCAATGGGGCGTCTGACACCAGCAGGATTTGCTGGATATCAGCGGGCAGCCGCTTGAGGAAGAGAGAGCGCATGACGTGATCACGTCTCTCCCACAAGTGGTGGAGGCTTCCCGCATGACCAAAGGGAAGTCTCCAACCAGGCAAGTCCTGGTTATCCTCAAGGGAGCCCCAATCACCACCCTTGATCTGGGTAACTGGGGCTCATACAAGCTCAGGACATATGTGCCAGAGCACTTGAGGTGTTTCACGTGCCAGAAATTTGGGCATCACCAGGCCAACTGCAAGGCCAAAGCCAAACGTGCTGTATGCAGCGAGGCACATGAAACCGAAGTGTGTATAAAGGCACACAAAGATGGCCAGAAGGACACAACAGCCAAGTGTCCAAACTGTGCCAAAAAACATCATACCTGGAGCCTGGCTTGCTCTGTCAGGAAACAGGCAGTGATTAAAAAGCAGGAGCTAGCCAAAAAGCGTCCTGACTTTGTCCCTGCGCCCCCAGGCACCTATGTCTGGGGCCAAAACAAAAAACAAAATAAAAAAGAAAAGACTTCCCGACCTCCTAAGAGGAAGGAGTCTCCCCCACAGAGAAAATTGGATACCTCTAACAGAGAGGAATTCCCCAAGCTTGCTAGTGGCAAAACAACAAAAAAGAACCAAAGGGAAAAAGGTTCAAAGTCCACAGCAATGGTCCCCCCAGTAGATGATAATCTTTTCTTTGACGAGAAAGATATGACTCTCCTGTTGAGTGCTGTAGTTTCTGCAGTAGCAACAGCCTTGGGGAGGACCAGTGAGGAGGCGGAGAAAGCAGTGCAGGTCGCCATGACGGCTATGACCCAAACTGTGACTGCTCTGAAGGGAAGGAAGCTAGAAGCCTCCAAACCGATAACGAGCAGGGCTCCCCTCCCTAAATCCTTGGATGGCAGGCTAGCTTCAAGAGAAACATTACATGAAACCCCAGCTAGTCTGTCAGAACAGGCTGAAACTGTGCAGCAGGCCGAGTCTGTACAGCCAAAGTCTCGTCCTCTGACCCGAGGTGGCACTTCCAACCTAGGCCCTACACCCCTCGGTAGAGCCTTAACCGGAGTGTCTGACTTAGAGGAAGTTGTACAATCCTCAATCAACGAGGATCTGTATTTATCTGATGCCACCAGCACTGGGGCATCTGAAGCTGAAGCAAGTGACACTGAGTAACCATCATGGCACACAATCTAAGCATACTGCAATGGAATATCTGTAGCTATAAAAGCAAGAACTCCTTTCTCCAGTCAATTGTGCGAACAAGGAGCATTGACGTCGTCATGCTCCAGGAGACACTAACAGTGGGATCCGTGTGCTTCTCAGGATATCATGCCTTCACCACTCCAAACCTGGATGGTGCTAGAGGCCTGATGACCCTGGTAAAAGAAGCTATCCCGTGCTCCTAATAGCCAACCCGCCGCACTGTCGAGATGGTGTTGAATCTCTTGCTGTTCAGCTACCTGGGGGATCTATAAAAATATACAATATTTATAGCAAACCACTGTGTGAGAGTGTAGATCTAAACCAGGTCTGTGGTACTGTAGCACAAGACCGAGTGATCATAGGGGGAGACTTCAATGCACACATGGCCATGCTGAATCCCCGCAAAAAGCCGAACGCGGCAGGCATTCACATAGCACAAGTGCTTGAGACATTCCCTGAGATCGCTCTTCCCAACACCAAAGAACCAATGCATGTGAAGGGAGGGGTCCTAGACCTCACCTTTGCCACTGCAACAATGGTGGAGAGAATTCGGTGGTGTGTCGATGATGCGGTTACTAGTGATCACTACGGCATAGTCACCACACTAATGGACGCAGGTCCAGCCCAAAGACCACATCACATTCCTTAATGGAAAACTGACAAGGCCAACTGGTTTGCCTTCCAGGAAGGCTTGGCTCGATGTCTGAAAGACAATGAGCCCAATAACAATAATGAAAACGTGGATGTGCTTGAGGCAAGGCTAATCCAGGTCATAAAACAGGCAGCCTCACAAACCATTCCCAAAACTCGCCTATGGTCCAGAACTCACAAAGACGCCTGGTACTATAATGATGAGATCAAAGAGGTCAACCACAGGGTTAATATGTGTAGAAAAAACTTCCGACGGCAAAGATCTCCCGGCAATCTGGCCCTGTTGAGGGAAGCTGTCATGGATGCCAAGGAAACTGCCAACAGAGTAAGGCAGGAAAAATGGCTGGAATGGTGCCAATCTTTTGGGCACCAGACCAGCCTTACAGAGTTGTGGAAACAGGTCAGGCAAGCGACAAGCCGCCAAGCCCCGAAATGCACTCATCATGACCCACAATCAGAGGCTAACAGATTGGTGCTTGAGTTCTCTGCCAGAACCAGCACCAACAATCTGCGTTCAATGATGAGAGAAAAACAACAAAACTTAAATCCAGAAAGTTTTGCTCTCATAAGAGACAAGGCAGTCGAAGCTGATGAAACAGATGCCTTGTTCTCTCTTAGGGAACTAAGAAAATCATACAAATCCAGTTCTGGGTCAGCACCAGGATCTGATGGGATCTCTCACCCCATCATTTCGCATCTAGGCCTTGAAGGAGAACTTGCATTCTTGCAGGTTATCAACAAATCCTGGCAAACAGCCACGGTGCCCCAGAGCTGGAAACAAGCCACAATAGTTCCCATCCCAAAACCAAAGGAGCCTGGCAAGTACCGTCTCATCTCTCTTTTCAGCTGCCTGGGTAAAACAGCTGATAAGATGGTACTCAACAGGTTCCGATGGAAAACGGGCCCCCCCCCCATGAACACCTGCACAGGTTCACAAGGGGTAAGAGCACTGCTCATAGCATTTCCACACTCTTAAGCACAATCTGCACCTCGCCTGCTGTGGTTGTCTTCCTTGACCTGGAAAAGGCTTTTGAGTTGGCAAGTCCGCTTGCCATTCAAGAGACCCTAATCCACAAAGGAGTCAAAGGAAGACTCTTGGCCTGGATAGCTGACTATTTTAAAAATAGATCAGCAAATGTCAGATTTCAAGGCCACCTCTCACAGCACATGCCACTTGAAAATGGAACTCCTCAGGGAGGGGTTCTTAGTCCAGCCCTGTTTAATACCCTCATGTCCAACATACTCGACATTCACCTGCCAGAGGGATGCAAGATCATCTCTTATGCAGATGACTTGGCAATCATAGCCTCTGGCAATCACTGCCTTACTAGAGCTCAGCGTTGTCTGAACCTGGTGTCTGAAGAGTGTTGTAGGACGGGTCTAAAAATATCAGCAGCAAAATCCAAAGCAATGGCGCTGAGAAGCAATGTCAGAAACAAAAAACTCACTATACAGGGTATGGATTTGGAATAGGTGAAGGATTATCTATACCTTGGTGTATGGATAGGACACACACTTTCAAAAAGGAGATCCAATACCTGCTTGACAGAACCAAGGAAAGACTGTCAGTCATGAAAGTCATGACAGGGAGACACATAGGAGCAGGACACAAAGTACTAAGATAATTCTATGTACATGCTGTCCGTCCTATTATTGACTATGCATCTGTCGCCCTCATTGCTTCCAGCACAACATTAAAAGAAAAACTGGAAACAATAGAAAACGAAGCAGCCAGGATAATTCTAGGTGCACCTAAGTGGACAAAGGTCATCAACCTTCTCATGGAAGCTGATTTACCGTTCATGGACACTAGAATAGATCTAATGGCAGCACAGTTCCTTTCGAAGGTCCTGCAGGCACCCACAAACTCCTATCTAAGACAAAGAGTTCTCAGACGCCTACAACAAGATTACCAGTTGTTTGCGGACAATTCCTAGCTCACACATACAGCCAGAGTTTTGATACGCTTTCAACTAAAAGATTCATTGCTTGCCAAGGGTATGGACTCCCCTCACCCTGATTACAAAGAAACCCCGCCGTGGGCAAACGAAATGATCGAATTCTCAATTCTAAATCTCACAATGAGAAAAGATCAATATTCCATGTCTAGCCTAAAGGCACAAGCACAAAGGGTCATTGAACAAATAACTCCGCCGGGTAGTATAACTTACTACACGGACGGATCCGTGGATCCAATAAACCATACTGCAGGCGCCGGCTTTGCAACAAAGGATACCACAGCATCCATTAGGGTCACTGACAATGCCTCAACGCTTCAGGCTGAAACGGTTGCGATCATGGAAACATTGACACACGCGTCCCTGAGGGGAGGGCACGTTGTCATTCATACAGATTCAAGAGCAACTATTGACAGCTTACAGCATAGCATGCCCCCAGATAACATCTACCTCTTGACAACAGTACTATACATAGCCCAGAGTCCTTAGTCAAGGTAGAAGAATCATCACAAAATCGCTCGCTGCCAAGTGATACTCAGATGCTTCAGGCTATGAGCCACTGGCCCTTCCTCCAAATACAAAAAGAGGTAGCGAAGTCATACTATTCAGACTAAGACTAGGTTACCAATGCGCTTGGCAAATTATTGACAGTGAGACTGGGAGGTTATGTAACCACTGCAGCGAGCCTAACGCCACCCTGTTATATTACTTGCAGAATTGTGTACACACACAATTTCTGAGGCAGGGACCACCCACCACAGCCGCCGGGCTGGTATAAAGGGTGTGCAACATGCTTTCTCCGTGGCAGTTGGATCGCTTGCTTGCAATCCAGCCACCGCGGTAAGCATGCAGTTCAAAGAAAACATCTGAGTTAACTAGAAATAGTTAACACAGGCCGGGCCACTCCAGAGAAAAGGCCCGGGCGAAGCATGACTTCGCAAATCTAACTGAACTGAACTGAACTGATTTTGACGCGGCGCTGGAGGCGGGAGGTTGCTGCAGCCCCTGAAAATCGTGGATTCTATACCCTCTATAATCCGTTAATATCAATTTGCGCAAAAAATGGTATAAAAGAAAATTATCATAGAAAAATTTGTTCTACCACATGGTAAGCTCAGATTCTTTAAATTAGGTGTGAGGTTGCATTTCCAATAAAGGTAAATTTGGAAATGCAACCCCCACAATGTTTTGGGTGATAAGAATAATTTTTCCAATAGCTTTCATCGTGTTCCGAACGAATTTAGCACTCATCTCCTTCGCAAACGAAGCATAACAACGACATCGGTCTCGATAGCTGGGGAGGGCATGATAGGCCTACATATCAGGGAATTACGAGAAATATCAGTAGAATACTAGTAAGCATAGTATATTAACATATTTCCGTTTTGTATAGGGGGCTCGGCTCCCTTAAACCCCCTTTGAGGGAGGCTGCCAACCCCCCCCCCCAAACCCTACCTGGTATGCAAAATATTCACCTCGTATGTTCCGGCAGGAGAGAGCCTAGACCCAGGAACAGTTTTAACCTCATCTTACCTTCAGCCTTAACTCCAGACGGGACAGGCTCTGTGTCTCGGCATCTCCGAGGTCCCTCTTGGCCTTCTCCGAGGTCTCTCTCTTGGCCTTCTCCTAGGTCTCTCTCTTGGTCTTCTCCGAGGTCCCTGTCTTGGCCTTCTCCCAGTTCTCTTGGCTTTCTCCTAGGTCTCTTTCTCGGCCTGTTAACAAATAATTTGTTAGAAATGCAATTGGATGTCACACGCCCGCATCTTGTCTATATCTATTGTTCCCCAAATTTTCATGTCCCATTTGGCCTGAATACACCTTTCCCACTCAAAAATGTTCATTTCCCCTGCAGAAGGCAGAACAAGGTGAATTGAGTCGTTTGCCTTTGTCTTAATATGTTTTCTCTTGCGAGGTGAGAGTCACGCCCATGGGAATAGGCTCCCCTCACGCCCTAC
>NC_091576.1:14756138-14765492 GCF_042767895.1 Penaeus vannamei
AAATATATGTAAAGAAGTATTATTATCAACCTTTTACGACTTAAACTGCGTAATTTAGGGACGTCGGTGAAATATGAATTAAGGGGAGGAGTGTGCTACAGATGTCAGAAAATACCACTGTTAAATTTGGAAATGCAACCCCACACAATTTTTTGGGTGAATAGGATACTTTTTCGAAAAGCTTTCATCATGTTTCGAACGAATTTAGCACTCGTCTCCTCCGCAAACGAAGCATAACGGTCTCGATAGCTGGGGAGGGAATGATAGGCCTACATATCAGGGAATTTCGAGAAATATCAGTAGAATACTAGTAAGCATAGTATATTAACATACTTACGTGTTGTATACGGCTCCCTTTAACCCCTTTTGAGGGGGGCTGCAGCCCACCCCACCCCTACCTTGTCTGCAAAATCTTCACCTCGTATGTTCCGGCAGGAGAGAGCCCAGACCCAGGAACAGTTTTAACCTCATCTTACCTTCAGCCTTACCCCAGACGGGACAGGCTACGGGTCACTGGGATCGTTGCGGTATTCCAGGTCGTTGTTGGCTGGAATTGCGTTCACTTACAGCAAAGTTACACTGCTTTCTTCGTTTTGTTTTTTGAATCCTTTTCCATGCACCACAAACCTGTCTGTTATTTCTGCAATGACACGATGTCTTACAGTGCGGGCATTGTACTGCCAGTGGCAGTACACCGTGATGTAGATTTAGTAAGCTTGCTTCGTTATTTTGTTGATATTTCGCAGTGAACACGATATTATTTTTCTCACAACCTACACACTGTCTAGCCATGATGGAACTGATTTGAATTTCCACTGCCTTCTTCTAGGCCCAGATTCTCTTGTCACGTAATGATCTATTCCATATTTGATTGGTTCTATTGAGTGTCTATGTTCACGTTTACATACGAATCTAATTGGCTCATTTAATTTCCCTCGCATATGCCATTCGCTACAAACCCGTCCGATTTCCCGTCGATATTAACGACTTTTTGTCATTTTGTCGCGGCGCTGGATTTTATACCCTCTAAAATCCGTTATTATCAACTTGCGCAAAAAATGGTATAAAAGAAAACTATTATATATTGACATGTTCTACCACATGGTAAGCTCAGATTCTTTAAATTAGTTGTGAGGTTGCATTTCCAATAATACCAATTCATATTTCACCGACGTTCCCCAATTTCGCAGTATAAGTCGTAAAAGGTTGATAATACTTCTTTACATATATTCATTGTCCTTATAACAAAATATAAGGTTTTTTATGGTAGATATATCGATAGTAGAAAACGTTTTTCTCCCTGCATCCAGGGGTAACTAAGCTACATATTTTAGCCACTATTACAGCTACAGTCCTACTTAGTTTACCTTCTCTCCCGCTTCGCAGTATTTTGCACATACTAAAATCCTTTCCCCTATACTGAATTATGAGACAGGTTTCATATAGCTACGTTCGACCTTGACATCCTGACCGTTAAGACAAAGGCTTTAATTGTGTTATTGGTGGAGGTGACTTAGGTTTCCCACGCTGCAGGTTGCTAGGAAAGGATTTTGCGGATGCACATAGGGTTGCATATACATCACGCCCTATTACCTTGTCCTTTGATAGTGATAATGATAAAAATGACGATGATGATAATTATGATAACAATTATACAAGAATAACAATAATAATATCAATGGTAACAATAAGAATAATTTCAATAATGTTAATAACAATGATAATATTATCTTTGTCTGCTTCTCTGTCTCTCTATCTCTCTAGATAGATAGATGGATAGATAAATACATATTCATATGTGTGTATTCATAAATGAATATGCATATATATATATTATATATACACACACGCACACACACACACACACACACACACACACACATATATATATATATATATATATATATATATATATATATATATACACGCACACAGACACACACACACACACACTCACCCAGCCACACAAACACACACACACACACTCACCCAGTCACACACACACACACCGAGTCACAACACACACACACACCCAGTCACACGCACACACACACACACACATACACCCAGTCACACGCACACACACTCACCCAGTCACACACACACACACACACTCACCCAGTCACACACACACACACACACATATATATATATATATAGTTAAAAAGACACACACACATATATGTATGTATGTATATATATGCATATTTACATGATCACTTTTATCTCTTTCCCTCTTATTTTACTTTCTCTACATTAACTTGTTTTTTTCTCTGTTTCTTACAGTGTTCATGGTCATGTGCCTTTATATCCCTTTATCTCTTTCTTAATCTCCTTTTCTGCACTTGTTACAGTCACAAAGGAATGGTCAATCTAAAATTTGTTTTATCTCTACGTTTGACTTTTCATTGAAGGACTTTTTTTTGGTGATCTTTTTATCATCTGTTTACCTAATCATAAAGAGTACATAATCCTGCTTTGAGTCTGTTCCGCGTGAGAAGCTTTTGGAAAAGGATCTTGACTTCTTAAACATTACTCTTCAACATTAGGTTATTATCAAGTGTTATTACGTGAAGAGATTAGAGAACCCACCACTGAACATCTGAGTTATAGCTTATATAGTCTTGTTTTCCAGATGTTGCAGAAGTGTTTATGTTGGTAGTGTTAGAAGGAAAACACATTTACCCGCTATTTCAAGCCATGGGTAAGTCAGGCTGTGTGTGCTGTGTGGGGCATCGGTAACGTTCTCGTCAAACAATTTTGCTGACCCACGTTCAATCCCGCGCGCTGCCCACAGGGAGTAATTTAGGTCTCCCGATCTTGGGGACCCATACGTACCTCCACAATACGTAAAGGAACATCGCGTGAGAAGCTTTTGAAAAAGGATCTTGCCTTCTTAAACATTACACTTCAACATTAGGTTATTATTAAGTGTTATTACGTGAAGAGATTAGAGAACACGCCACTGAACATCTGATTCATAACTTTTATTTTCTTGTTTTCCATATGTTGCTGTAGTGTTTATGTCGATAGTGTTAGAAGGAAAAAAGACATTTTCCCGCTATATCAAGCCATGAGTAAGTCAGGCTGTGTGTGCCGTGTGGTGCATCCGTAATGTTCTCGTCTAACAATTTTGCTGACTTACGTTCAGTCACGCGCGCTGTCAGTGGATGGTAACCCGGGCCATTCCTTGCCCAAAGGGAGTAATTTAGGTCTCCCGATCTTGGGGGCCCATACGCACCTCCACAATATGTAAAGGAACATCGACATTATCCACGAGAGAGGAAGGGGAAGTGCAGTCCGGTATTTTTTAATGCATTTAACTACGGCAGCAGTTCAAGAGGACCCGAGGAAGTCCAAGTATGAACTCACAAAATGGCATTTCACAGGTGGGACGTCGACGCAGCGAAAAGGGAGGCGTGAATTCCATGCGTTTCGATCGAGACAAGACCTTTAGGGGGGCGTCGCGCCCGAGAACAAAGTTCGTCAGTTATGATCGGATATTCGTTATACATAAATATAAAGTGATAAACACCACCAAGTTTCGTATCATTCGGCTAATAAATAATAAAGTTAACGAAAAACCAGTTCTTGAACAATCACAGCCTCTTAAAAAGGGCATTTATCTATTGAACAAAGTTGTTGAAAAAATTACCACCTGTAGTCTATAGCAATACCTAAAATTTGCAAAGACCAGAGTTTTAAATTTCGTTTTAGTTTAGTGGGATTTTTTTTTTTTTTTATGTCTAGTCTTATGATCACGATATGATATATGGACTACTATTAACTAAAAAGAAAATCTTCTGTAAGAAAATCATCACAAATATATTCAGCTTTTAAATGATCCAAACCCCATTAGAATCGCCCAAGTATTTATGAATGAACTTTAAAAATGCTGACAAATGTTGACAAAAGTGTAGTTTTGAGATAACGGGCTCCGAAATTTTGGATTTCCCTCGTTTTATTTATTTTTTTTTTTAGAATTCTAATCTCTGCGGCAATCTTGCTGCATTCTATTGCGTTCACAGGGTATTCTGAAGTGTAGCTGGTACATGCCCCCCCCCCCCTTTTGCAAAGTACTAATGGTAATAACTGCAAATGATTGTAGAAATTCCCGTTGGAGCACATGGTTTGTAAGGCCTAACCTGACGACGTGAGGTATTTAAATGTAAAAACAACTGCTGCAGCTGTGATTTAGAAGTATTTCCTATCATATTACGTCTATTTTATACTAAACTAGCATCTACAATTAATAGTGTACCCTTACTGTGTGATGAGGCCGTACGTCTGCGGTATAGTGTCATGGAGCTATGAGCTGGTAACCTTTCTCTCTGATTTTCTGGTGGAGTTTTGTCTCCCCGAGCCGAAGTCTTCGCGATCAGCTGATGGGTAAACAGAGTTGCCAGCTAGCTACCAGAGAATTCCAATATAAACCGAAAAAAATACGAAAAAAACAAATTTGTCGAGTAAATTTTCACAGACGCGACAATGTAAACATCGGAGCGGGGGGCGGTCAGAGATTTAGTCATAACTCCTTTAATTTTACATATTTAGCAAAAATATTACGTCACGAGATTGTCAAGGCCCACTAGATTACAGGAGATTTTCTTTTTTTTTCGAGTATTTTTGAAAATTTTCGTTGCTGCGGCCCCCTTTAGGTAGCCTGGGTTTGCCGCCTGACAAGGAGTCACTTCATAATGTCACTTTGAGTCTTTGATTTATCATTCCTCTATGCGTCCGCTGGCGCTTTTCAACTGCTGATAGCCGTCTCAAACTCATCGTCGGGTAAATCAAGGAAGAAATCAGTCACAAAGTTATTGATGTATTTTGTCAGTTACAGTCAATCCATATTTTATACATTTCAGGAACAGACATTCGCTCATGCACATTCCCGCGTACATACGCATCACGAATGCAGATTGACGGCAAGGAAGGCTGGCCAGACGTGTCTCACTTAATCACTTGTAACCGTCCTGCACACAAACACACACACACAGCATACACTTAAAATATTATTTTCTTTCGCAAGATTTTGACAATTTATCATCTGATCTCTGTTCCACACGTGAGGTAACCATATACTCGATTTCCTTGGGGACCTTTTGATTTTTTTTCTATTATATCCATTCATTTCGCTAACATGTTGATCTACCAACGCTCAAATGAGATTTAGTAATCGCACAAGAAGTGACAAAACAAAATAGATTCCAAAATCGAAAATCCGTCCGGGCATAAAAACGAACGAACCGCGCATACGCTACAAATCTCATAGATCCTTCGATAAATAGTGATTTTTCCATCTTCATGTAGGGCGTGAGTGGAGGCTATTGCTACGGGCGTGACTCTCACCTCGCATGAGAAAACATAATATGACAAAGGCAAACGTCCCGATAGCTGAGGGCATGATACGCCTTCATATCAGGGAATTTCGAGAAATATCGGTAGAATACTAGCAAACATTGTATATTAACACATTTCTGAGATGGCCTATAAAATCTTCACCTCGTATGTTCTAGCAGGATAGAGCCCGGGCAAACCAGGTATCTGACACGTTTTCATTAGATGTAGGTGGCTTTGCCCCCTTGTACTCCCTTTCTAATCTCTGCGACAATCTTGCTGCATTCTATTGCGTTCACAGGGTATTCTGAAGTGTAGCTGGTACATGCCCCCCCCCCCCTTTTGCAAAGTACTAATGGTAATAACTGCAAATGATTGTAGAAATTCCCGTTGGAGCACATGGTTTGTAAGGCCTAACCTGACGACCTGAGGTATTTAAATGTATAAACAACTGCAGCTGTGATTTAGAAGTATTTCCTATCATATTACGTCTATTTTATACTAAACTAGCATCTACAATTAATAGTGTACCCTTACTGTGTGATGAGGCCGTACGTCTGCGGTATAGTGTCATGGAGCTATGAGCTGGTAACCTTTCTCTCTGATTTTCTGGTGGAGTTTCGTCTCCCCGAGCCGAAGTCTTCGCGATCAGCTGATGGATAAACAGAGTTGCCAGCTAGCTACCAGAGAATTCCAATATAAACCGAAAAAAATACGAAAAAAACAAATTTGTCGAGTAAATTTTCACAGACGCGACAATGTAAACATCGGAGCGGGGGGCGGTCAGAGATTTAGTCATAACTCCTTTAATTTTACATATTTAGCAAAAATATTACGTCACGAGATTGCCAAAGCCCACTAGATTACAGATATTATTTTTTTTCGAGTATTTTTGAAAATTTTCGTTGCGACGGCCCCCTTTAGGTAGCCTGGGTTTGCCGCCTGACAAGGAGTCACTTCGTAATGTCACTTTGAGTCTTTGATTTATCATTCCTCTATGCGTCCGCTGGCGCTTTTCAACTGCTGATAGCCGTCTCAAACTCATCGTCGGGTAAATCAAGGAAGAAATCAGTCACAAAGTTATTGATGTATTTTGTCAGTTACAGTCAATCCGTATTTTATACATTTCAGGAAGACATGCGCACATACGCATCACGAATGCAGATTGACGGCAAGGAAGGCTGGCCAGACGTGTCTCACTTTTAATCAGTTGTAACCGTCCCTGCACACAAACACACACAGCATACACTTGAAATATTATTTTCTTTCGCAAGATTTTGACAATTTATCATCTGATCTCTGTTCCACACGTGAGGTAACCATATACTCGATTTCCTTGGGGACCTTGGATTTTTTTTTCTATTATATCCATTCATTTTGCGAACTTGTTGATCTGCCAACGGTCATATGAGATTTGGTAATCGCACAAGAAGTGACAAAACAAAATAGATTCCAAAATCGAAAATCCGTCCGGGCATAAAAACGAACGAACCGCGCATACGCTACAAATCTCATAGATCCTTCGATAAATAGTGATTTTTCCATCTTCATGTAGGGCGTGAGTGGAGGCTATTGCTACGGGCGTGACTCTCACCTCGCATGAGAAAACATAATATGACAAAGGCAAACGTCCCGATAGCTGGGGAGGGCATGATAGGCCTTCATATCAGGGAATTTCGAGAAATATCGGTAGAATACTAGCAAGCATTGTATATTAACACATTTCTGAGATGGCCTATAAAATCTTCACCTCGTATGTTCCGGCAGGATAGAGCCCGGGCAAACCAGGTATCTGACACGTTTTCAGTAGATATATGTGGCATTGTCCCCTTATACTCCCTTTCAGGGTGTGCTGCCGCCCCCCACCCCCCACCCCCGCCTGGTCTACAAAATCTTCACCTCGCATGTTCTGGAAGGATAGGGCCAAGACCTAGGAACAGTTTGAACCACGCCTTACCTTCAGCCTCAGTTCCAGACGGGCCAGGCAGCGGGTCACTGGGATCGTCGGGGTATTCCAGGTTTTTGTTGGCTGGAATTGCGATTGCTTACTGTAAAGTTACACTGCCTTCTTCGTTTTGTTTTTTGGGACCCTTTTCGATGCACAGCAAACCCACTGGTGTCTGTCATTCTGTAATGACACGATGTCTTATAGTGCGGGCACTGTACTTCAACTGGCAATACACCATGATCTCGTAGATTTAGTAAGCTTGTTTCGTTATTTCGGTGATATTTCGTGATGAAATCGAAACAGTTTTTCTCACAACCTACACGCTGTCTATCCATGATGGAACTGATCCGAATTTCAAAAGGCTTCTCCTAGGCCCAGCCTCTATTGTCACGTGATGTTCTATTCCATATTGATTGGTTCTGTTGAATCTCTGTGTTCACGTCGTGTTCACGCTCGAATCTAATTGGCTCATTTGATTTCCGTGCATACGTCACCCGCAGCAACTCCGTTCGATTTTCCTTCTCTCTTAACAATTTTTGTCATTTTGTCGCGGCACTGGAAGGCGGAAGTTTACTGCGGATCATGGAAATCGTGGATTTTATATCCTCTATAACACCGTTATTATCAATTTGCGCAGAAAATGGTATAGAAGAAGACTATCATGGAATGATGTGTTCTGCCACACAGTAAGCTCAGATTCTTTAAACTAGGTGTGGGGTTATTAAATTTGGAAATGCAACCCCACACCATTTTTTGAGTGAATAAAATAATTTTCCAATAATTTTCGACGTGTTTCGAATGAATCTAGGACTCATTTCCTTCGCAAACGAAACATAGTTACAATATCAGTCCCGATAGCTGGGAGGTTATGATGGGCCTACATATCACGGAATTTCGAGAAATATCGGTCGAATACTTGCAAGCATAGTATTTTAACACATTTCCGGGTTGTATAGGGGGCTACGCCCCCTTAAACCCCACTTTTAGGGGGCAGCCCCCCCACCCCCGCCTGGTCTGCAAAATCTTCACCTCGTATGTTCCGGCAGGATAGAGCCCGGGCAAACCAGGTATATGCCACGTTTTCAGTAGATAAAGGGGGCTTCGCCCCCTTATACTCCCTTTCAGGGGGGGCTGCCGCCTCCTACCCCAGCCTGATCTGCAAAATCTTCACCTCGGATGTTCCGGCAGGAGAGAGCCCAGACCCAGGAACAGTTTTAACCACGTCTTACCTTCCAATAATACCTAGGTATTAAAATTTACCAACAAAAGTAATACTAATGATATTAAAAAAAAAAAACAATATCAATAATAATAACAATGGTAATAATAATTATGATAATACCAATGAGAATAATGATGATAATACTAACACAATTTTGAAAATGATAAATATTATAATGATAATGATAGTTATCATAAAACTACAGATAAAAATAATTAAAAAATAATTACTGTAATGAAAAGAGTAATAATGGTAATAATAGAACTGACACTGCTAACCATAATGTTACTAATGAGGATAAAGATACTGATAAGGATCATAATATCAGTAATGATGTAATGATTGTGATATAAATGATAATGATAAGAAAAATGATGATAATAATAATGATAATGATAATGTTACAATAATGATAATGACAATAATGATAATAATAATAGTAACAATAATGATGATGATGATGATAATAATAATAATAATAATAAAAATGATAATGCTAAAAATTATGATAAATCAACTAGAAGCACTCTGACGCGCATACCTCCGCCAAGGTAATAAAGTCACTGTTGAAATCGGAATATTCACATTTGAAGAATCACATTAAAATCACCTCTTAATGATAATAATAATAGTTAGTCTGTAAATAGGGTTAACTGATGCAATAATTAAAAAACATCCTGGATCCACATCACGATCCGGATCACCATCAAAATTTAATCATACAATAATGATAATGGTAACAATAACAGTAATGATAATGATACGAATAGTTATATCAATGATGATGATAATGATAATAATAATAAAAAAGAAAAAAATAATGATGGTGATGAAATAGGCAAACAAA
>NC_091576.1:14773492-14775992 GCF_042767895.1 Penaeus vannamei
AAAGCAACTTCAAGCAAATCACGAAATGCAGTCAGTCTTACTTCCAAAATCCTAAACTACCATGCTAAATGTTCAGCTAATATCCTCTAAGCAGGGTAATCTAGCTTAGTAATTGCAAATTTCATAATGATATTTCAACATTTGTTCATATTTTCTATCACAGAATGACATTCCAATACAAAATGAGAAACTGAACTTACTGTCTTGATCATGTTGCAGTCGGCGTGAGAAGGCGAGTGCCAGACGCCGACCCAGAAAGGCTTTTATATCCTGCAGTCGAGCTCTCCGGCGCAAGACACGGCGTCCCGGGCAAGGACACGGAAGCGGGACTCGACCTTCACGCTCTTGGCCGACTCGATTCTTGACTCATTTTTGGAGTTACTCTCTACTCGCACATATATAGCTATCTATATTCTATATATGCATATTTAGTATATATATTTTATTTATATTATCTATGTATATATACATATTGTATAATATGTTTATATACAGTATAAGTGTGTGTGTGTTTGCGTATGTATACATGTGTGTGTATATATAATTGGTATATACATGTATATATATGCATCACATATACATATTACATACATATATACACATAAATAAATGTTTAGTATATATGCGTATACATCATATGTACATTATCTATATGCATACAAACACACTCAGGGGTGGACAATTACAGTCCTAAGATGGTCTCCGAGTGGGACTCCAGCAGCTCCTTCGTTGGTCCCCGCATTTGGCCCGGGACCTCTGTTGGGTTCGTACATCCAAAGAATCTGGTCATCCACCTGACCAAAAGACTAGATAATGTTACTTTGTTCACAACTTGAACTTAAATTTCGTAGATTTGTTCAATACACAATGGGCGACCAAAATATCTGAACAAAATCAATTAGGTTAGCCGCATATCGATTACTTTTAGTCATCTATCGGGTACTCTACGTAACCATGGTCGTCCCGAGTGCGCGAGAGAGTGGATTGTCCACCCTGTCATATATATATATATATATATATATATATATATATATATATATATATATATGTGTGTGTGTGTGTGTGTGTGTGTGTGTGTGTGTGTGTGTGTGTGTGTGTGTGTGTTTATATATATGTGTATATATATGTATATATATATATATATATACACAAACATATACACATACACACACACAAACACACCACACATACACACACACACACACACACACAGACATATGTATATATGTGTGTATGTGTGTGTGTACATACATACATACATATATATATATATATATATATATATATATATATATATATATATATATATATATATATATATATGTATATGTATTTATGTATGTATGTACGTATGTATGTATATGTATATATATGCATATATATATATATATATATATATATATATATATATATATATATATATATATACATATATATATATACATATATTCATTCGTTTATTCATAAGCGCATATATATATGCTCATATGCTTATCCACCTTAGCATGAATGGCAGCCATTGTGTCCCTCAAATAAGAACAAAGAAAGAGAAACTAACCTGAATCTTGGTGGTAATATTTTGGCGTAACGTTTGTGAAAAATGAGGGGAAAAAAACACGGAGAAAGAACATGCAGGAATATCATCAGATAAGAAAAAATGATATATTTGCCATACATTTCTAATACATATTTTTTTTAAATGCTAATTATTATGGGAAGCGTTTGTTATAAAAATATATTAATAGTGTTATTAGAATCATCTCAGTATTACTAAATGGGATGCTAATGATGGTGCTAATAACGTTTTGCCATCACTATCGTTATCAATCGGAATTACTATGCTTAAGATTTTTATTATCATTACGTGTCTTTTTCCCCGATATGGATATTGAAACTAGCTGTATTGTTATTGATGCTGTTAGTTTTATTATAATATTGTAAATAACATTCCTACTGCAGTACTAACATTTGTGGTTAAGGAATTGATTCTTAATAAACTACTGCAATTTACTCATTATATTCATCATTAAGTCGTTTTGTGTCGTGCGACCCACATCTAGGGTAAATTCTATTTAAACCAAGATCATTCATTTGTATAAAGTGAAAATCCAAGGTAAGTTCTATCAAATGATATTCATTTTTATTATGTGCTATTTTCAATCTTCCCTTTACGCTTAAATCAAAAGGTAAATCACATCCAAGGTAAGTTCTAACAAAGTCCTATTCAAAGTAAATTTATTTATTTTTCAAAGTGCCATTTTCAAACCTTTTCTTTACGCTTACAACTAATCATTAGATAAATTTAATTCTAATCCTCAATCAGTTTATATCTTATTGCAAGCAGTTTTTTTTTATGGAAGGGTCTTCCACCTTAAGTGTGATCCATCGAATAAATTAATGAATAAAATTCAGTATAATTAGTTGGATTTTATGCCTATTTTCATATGAAAATCTTAATGGATATATCAGATAACCTGTGAGACGACGAGGAAGAAAGTGT
>NC_091576.1:14783492-14788492 GCF_042767895.1 Penaeus vannamei
CATCTTCCAAACTCCATGCTCATAGTTAAGGCACTGCTTCAGCGACCATATCCGCCGTGTCCGAATCCTCCGAATCCGCCACGTCCGAAGCCTCCGAATCCGCCGTGTCCGAATCCTCCATGGCCGAACCCACCGTGTCCGAATCCATGTCCACCAAAACCAGGTTCAGGGTCAGGATTGGCTCCCGCAAATGCCAAAAGAAGGGCAGCGCAAACCAGCACAATTACCTGAAAAAGTCAAGTTAGATTGTAATGACTGGTGACTGGTATTTTAGAAAGCAACTTCAAGCAAATCACGAAATGCAGTCAGTCTTACTTCCAAAATCCTAAACTACCATGCTAAATGTTCAGCTAATATCCTCTAAGCAGGGTAATCTAGCTTAGTAATTGCAAATTTCATAATGATATTTCAACATTTGTTCATATTTTCTATCACAGAATGACATTCCAATACAAAATGAGAAACTGAACTTACTGTCTTGATCATGTTGCAGTCGGCGTGAGAAGGCGAGTGCCAGACGCCGACCCAGAAAGGCTTTTATATCCTGCAGTCGAGCTCTCCGGCGCAAGACACGGCGTCCCGGGCAAGGACACGGAAGCGGGACTCGACCTTCACGCTCTTGGCCGACTCGATTCTTGACTCATTTTTGGAGTTACTCTCTACTCGCACATATATAGCTATCTATATTCTATATATGCATATTTAGTATATATATTTTATTTATATTATCTATGTATATATACATATTGTATAATATGTTTATATACAGTATAAGTGTGTGTGTGTTTGCGTATGTATACATGTGTGTGTATATATAATTGGTATATACATGTATATATATGCATCACATATACATATTACATACATATATACACATAAATAAATGTTTAGTATATATGCGTATACATCATATGTACATTATCTATATGCATACAAACACACTCAGGGGTGGACAATTACAGTCCTAAGCTGGTCTCCGAGTGGGACTCCAGCAGCTCCTTCGTTGGTCCCCGCATTTGGCCCGGGACCTCTGTTGGGTTCGTACATCCAAAGAATCTGGTCATCCACCTGACCAAAAGACTAGATAATGTTACTTTGTTCACAACTTAAACTTAAATTTCGTAGATTTGTTCAATACACAATGGGCGACCAAAATATCTGAACAAAATCAATTAGGTTAGCCGCATATCGATTACTTTTAGTCATCTATCGGGTACTCTACGTAACCATGGTCGTCCCGAGTGCGCGAGAGAGTGGATTGTCCACCCTGTCATATATATATATATATATATATATATATATATATATATATATATATATATATATATATGTGTGTGTGTGTGTGTGTGTGTGTGTGTGTGTGTGTGTGTGTGTGTGTGTGTTTATATATATGTGTATATATATGTATATATATATATATATACACAAACATATACACATACACACACACAAACACACCACACATACACACACACCCAAACACACACAGACATATGTATATATGTGTGTATGTGTGTGTGTACATACATACATACATATATATATATATATATATATATATATATATGTATATGTATTTATGTATGTATGTACGTATGTATGTATATGTATATATATGCATATATATATATATATATATATATATATATATATATATATATATATATACATATATATATATACATATATTCATTCGTTTATTCATAAGCGCATATATATATGCTCATATGCTTATCCACCTTAGCATGAATGGCAGCCATTGTGTCCCTCAAATAAGAACAAAGAAAGAGAAACTAACCTGAATCTTGGTGGTAATATTTTGGCGTAACGTTTGTGAAAAATGAGGGGAAAAAAACACGGAGAAAGAACATGCAGGAATATCATCAGATAAGAAAAAATGATATATTTGCCATACATTTCTAATACATATTTTTTTTAAATGCTAATTATTATGGGAAGCGTTTGTTATAAAAATATATTAATAGTGTTATTAGAATCATCTCAGTATTACTAAATGGGATGCTAATGATGGTGCTAATAACGTTTTGCCATCACTATCGTTATCAATCGGAATTACTATGCTTAAGATTTTTATTATCATTACGTGCCTTTTTCCCCGATATGGATATTGAAACTAGCTGTATTGTTATTGATGCTGTTAGTTTTATTATAATATTGTAAATAACATTCCTACTGCAGTACTAACATTTGTGGTTAAGGAATTGATTCTTAATAAACTACTGCAATTTACTCATTATATTCATCATTAAGTCGTTTTGTGTCGTGCGACCCACATCTAGGGTAAATTCTATTTAAACCAAGATCATTCATTTGTATAAAGTGAAAATCCAAGGTAAGTTCTATCAAATGATATTCATTTTTATTATGTGCTATTTTCAATCTTCCCTTTACGCTTAAATCAAAAGGTAAATCACATCCAAGGTAAGTTCTAACAAAGTCCTATTCAAAGTAAATTTATTTATTTTTCAAAGTGCCATTTTCAAACCTTTTCTTTACGCTTACAACTAATCATTAGATAAATTTAATTCTAATCCTCAATCAGTTTATATCTTATTGCAAGCAGTTTTTTTTATGGAAGGGTCTTCCACCTTAAGTGTGATCCATCGAATAAATTAATGAATAAAATTCAGTATAATTAGTTGGATTTTATGCCTATTTTCATATGAAAATCTTAATGGATATATCAGATAACCTGTGAGACGACGAGGAAGAAAGTGTATAATGTAAACCATAGCTTAGGAGAGGTTAATCAACAATATAACGGTCAGAAAGTGTGATGACCTGCAAAATTGTTCAGAATTATCTTGGAATATTTTACGTATCAGCCAACCAAGATAGTTTGCACAGACAGTGCCAAGAGGAAGCCTTTGGGTTTATTCCCTTATGTCACGCTATTTTAGAGGGCCGAAAGGGGCTTGACATCATCCAGGTTCGGCTCGCCAAAACAGGAAGATCAAGTCGTCCTCAAGATTCGACGAAAGTGTGCTTAGGGTTTGAATTCTCGTGTATGTTCTGGAGGCAGACATACACTGTTTGAATAAGAGCCATGAATCTTTTCAGCTCAGAAGGGTCGAGAGTGGCTTGAATTCATAAGAATTTTTCTCGCCAAAACAGAGAGGTCAAACTCTAATTCAAGCCGTACTCAAGATTTGAAACGACAAATAGGTGGTTATGTGTTTTTATTTATTTTCGCATTACCTTGATTTTCAATATTTGTTCCAGAGACCGGTGCACAGTATATGGATAACATTAACGGAAAGATAACTACAAGATCTCATGAATTTGCACGGAAAAGCTTTTTTATCCCGTAAACATTTTCCAACTTCGAAGGAATAGAATGTGGTTTTGTTGCATCTTTATTCCTTCTCATCTTCCAAACTCCATGCTCATAGTTAAGGCACTGCTTCAGCGACCATATCCGCCGTGTCCGAATCCTCCGAATCCGCCACGTCCGAAGCCTCCGAATCCGCCGTGTCCGAATCCTCCATGGCCGAACCCACCGTGTCCGAATCCATGTCCACCAAAACCAGGTTCAGGGTCAGGATTGGCTCCCGCAAATGCCAAAAGAAGGGCAGCGCAAACCAGCACAATTACCTGAAAAAGTCAAGTTAGATTGTAATGACTGGTGACTGGTATTTTAGAAAGCAACTTCAAGCAAATCACGAAATGCAGTAAGTCTTACTTCCAAAATCCTAAACTACCATGCTAAATGTTCAGCTAATATCCTCTAAGAAGGGTAATCTAGCTTAGTAATTGCAAATTTCATAATGATATTTCAACATTTGTTCATATTTTCTATCACAGAATGACATTCCAATACAAAATGAGAAACTGAACTTACTGTCTTGATCATGTTGCAGTCGGCGTGAGAAGGCGAGTGCCAGACGCCGACCCAGAAGGGCTTTTATATCCTGCAGTCGAGCTCTCCGGCGCAAGACACGGCGTCCCGGGCAAGGACACGGAAGCGGGACTCGACCTTCACGCTCTTGGCCGACTCGATTCTTGACTCATTTTTGGAGTTACTCTCTACTCGCACATATATAGCTATCTATATTCTATATATGCATATTTAGTATATATATTTTATTTATATTATCTATGTATATATACATATAAATGTATATATACATATTATATGATATGTATATATACAGTATAAGTGTGTGTGTGTGTGTGTACGCATGTATACATGTTTATGTGTGTACGTATATAATTGGTATATACATGTATATATATGCATCACATAAACATATTACATACATATATACACATAAATGAATGTTTAATATATATGCGTATACATCATATGTACATTATCTATATGCATACAAACACACTCAGGGGTGGACAATTACAGTCCTAAGCTGGTCTCCGAGTGGGACTCCAGCAGCTCCTTCGTTGGTCCCCGCATTTGGCCCGGGAGACCTCTGTTGGGTTCGTACATCCAAAGAATCTGGTCTTCCACCTGACCAAAAGACTAGATAATGTTATTTTGTTCACAATTTGAACTTATTTTTCGTAGATTTGTTCAATACACAATGGGCGACCAAAATATCTGAACAAAATCAATTAGGTTAGCCGCATATCGATTACTTTTGGTCGTATAGCGGGTACTCTACGTAATCATGATGTGTGTGTGTGTGTGTGTATGTATATATATATATATATATATATATATATATATATATATATATATATATATATATGTGTGTGTGTGTGTGTGTGTGTGTGTGTGTGTGTGTGTGTGTGTATATATATATATATATATATATATATATATATATATATATATATATATATATATATATATATATATATGTATGTATATATACACAAACACACACACATACACACACACACACACACACATATGTATATATATACATATATATATATATGTACGTATATATATATATACATATATTCATTCGTTTATTCATAAGCGCATATCTATATATATGCTCATATGCTTATCCACC
>NC_091576.1:14793492-14798492 GCF_042767895.1 Penaeus vannamei
TTTCTCCTTTTCTTCCTTATCCTTTTAATTTACCTTTTCCTTTCCTTTTCCTTTTCCTTCTCTCTCTCTCTCTCTCTCTCTCTCTCTCTCTCTCTCTCTCTCTCTCTCTCTCTCTCTCTCTCTCTCTCTCTCTCTCTCTCTCTCTTCACACACACACACACTTACCATGTCTGGCTTCGTGTGTGTTTGTGATTTTTTGCATATTTACAAGTGTTCGTAAACAAGAGGTATATAGAGGATTCGGCATTATCGTTGTGAGACGGAAATAGAGGTAAGTGGAGTATTGTTACCATTGTCATTGTTTTATTGTTTTATTATTATCACCGACATTACTAAGATATTGTAAAATAGAGCTTGTGTGCAGAAAAGTGGTTAGTAAGGACATTTATTAAGTAGCAAGTGAAAAATAACTACAAAATGAATGAATAAACAAGCCAGAATTGTAGATTACGAGAAAATCGATCGGATGCACAGTACTGTCTTATTTCTCAGAATGTTGGCACATTATTAGGACATGGAAATTTTAGATTAAGAGAAAATCCGTCGAATAGTATCAGTTGATTCACACCACTGTCTTATTTCTCAAAATGTAGACACACTATTATTCCATAAAATAAGCACCCGAAAGCATATTGGTAAGAATATCAACAACTACGTTAGTAATAGAAACACCAACACGAGGACATTTTTCTCGCTGATGTTGCACTAATAATTACACTTATCTTTGTCCTGAGAAATGAATTTGAATGACTATTATTATCAGTAACATACTATTATTATCAATAACGTTTTTCACTCATCAAACTATCTCTCTAGGATTATATTCATGTGCAATATTTGAAACGTTTCGATTACCTATGGGAGGTACTAATGGTAAAATAGGTTGAATTATGATTGATTTTTTATATATGTCATCAATTATCATCAAATTGTCGCATATATATTCTAGCACTGATTGCGTTACTGGCACCCATTCACGGTCTATAAACTTAATACATTCTAAGACTTTTTATGTATAGATACGTGTTTTGTCGAATAGTACTATGTATTTGGCAGCAAATAAGACGCACGGGCATGTTGGATGCAGAATCATATCAGGTATTCATTTTCGGGGGAAGATTAATTTACCTCCTCATATAAGACCTAGGGTGAGATTTTTTTTTTTTTTTAAGTGCGTCTCATATGTCTTTAAATTATGTATATTGTTGGATTTGCCGAAATAAGTGTTTTATCGTTTTATTTATTTTATAGTTTATGTATTTTATTGTTGGAGTTTCCTAAATAAGTGCTTATCGTTTTATTTGTTATTTTGCAGTTTATGTAGAGAAAATACATGGAGTGTTTAACCAAAGTTTTTTTTTCCATTTATGAATTTAAAACTACCTTTCAACATTTTTTTTTCTTTATCTGCATGGGTGTGCCCGTATTCACTTTGACAAATACTTCCCTGTCATTACATTACGTCTAATTTTACTTTTTTAATCGGATTTCCTGCGTTGCTAGAATGCTTGATATTTTCAACATCACTTTTCTTAATCACCCTGTTATATTTCAAATAACCACATATGTTAAACTTATATTTTATCATTCAATATGGTACGGACTCGGACCATAGTGGTATTGATAATATACAACATTATCACGATAATTGACATAATACAGCAAAAGTATTATAAAGCATCACAGTCGATCAGCGAATATAGACCATAGGTTATATAATTAAAACCAAATTATGTTACGATTTTGTTTAATTGATTTAATTTAAGTCAAAATCAGCATAATCATTTCATTTTTTTCAGCTCAAGTTCTTAGTCTCGATATTACCATCGTAAGACTTTCTGCTTTTTATGGATTCCAATCACTTTATCCTAATTATAAAGAGAAGGTCAATAATTTAGTGCCATCTCTTCCAATTACAATTTTAGGTAGAATCTTTACATTTTAATTTCATATATATTCAAGATTTATTTTCAGTCATTACTTCACATTCGGCGTTAAGTCAGCTACATATCAGCGACCATATCCTCCATGTCCGAATCCTCCGTGTCCGAATCCTCCGTGTCCAAATCCTCCATGTCCGAATCCTCCATGCCTGAAACCTCCGTGTCCGAATCCGTGTCCACCAAAACCGGGTTCAGGTTCAGGTTCAGGATTGGCTCCAGCAGAAGCCACGAGAAGAGCGGCGCAAACCAGCAGAATTACCTGCGGAACCGAAATGTATAAATCCATGTGTACACATAACCGTAATTCTATATTATATATATATATATATATATATATATATATATATATATATATATATATATATATGTATATATATACATAATTTATATATATCATATATATATAATATATATATATATTTATATATATATATATATATATATATATATATATATATATATATATATATGAACAGGCATATATATGAATGTTTGTGTGCATATATATAATATATACTAATGTATATAAATATGTATATATCATATATTGAAATATGTATAAACACATGTATATACATATATACACATATACATGTACATACCTGCATACACATACTTTGTAAATACATACATTTGTGTCTGTGTGGTATATATGAATATACACATTTATACACATACATATACGCATGTATATGTGTTTGTATATATATACATATATGTATATATGTGTGTATGTATGTATTTGTATATAATTGTATGTGTCCATATATGTATGTGTGTGTGCCTGTGTGTCTATATATATATATATATATATATATATATATATATATATATATATATATATATATATATATATATATATATATATATATATATATATATGTATATATGTATGTTTATACATATATTTAGACATATGTTACCATTCCACAAAACCAAGAACTAGAGCTGAAAGCCAGAAAACTTACAGTCTTGATCATCTTGGCGTCGACGAGAGAAGACATGTGTGAGCCATCGACGCGGGAACCTTTTTATATACTCCAGCCAAGCAACAGCGACGGCCACTGCACTTCGGACAAGGACGTGAAATGTTGCTTCACCTTCAACCTCTTGACCGGCACGAATCCAAACGTTTAATAATGCTTTGCACACCTGGGAAAGAACACGGTCACTTACTTGCAACTTGGAAGTATTTCGTCAATTGCTTGCAACGGAATGATGACTTGCATTGTTCCATTTCTTTGCTTGCCTCCGTTTTTTATCCTTCTTGACACCTGTTGTTTTCGTTTTCTTTTTCATATATTTTAATTCAGGCTATAAATATGTGAAATGTCTTTTATTTCGGGATATATAACCCTTGTGTAGTAGCTTACGATTTTAGAAAACTGTAGCATCTGAAAAGGAAGTATTTTAACATGATTAAGTAAATGAATGACTGATTAAAACATTATTGGGTCATTATCGGCGCGTTGGACTGTCAAGTATTCCGTTCTCAGTTGATATTGGTAATGTTCCAGATTATTGTCATGACTGAGGTGAGAACTAAATAAACCATCAGCGTTTTCTTAGAAAATAAGAAAAAAAAAAAAAAAACAGCAGCATAAGCAAGATAATAAACATGATGATATATAATTAAAGAAAACTGTAAGAGTACTGACAGCAATACTACTACTGTTGTCGCTCCCGCTAATACTGCTACCATTTTTACTATTACTACTAATAATAACAATGATAATGGACATTGTTTTTTCATTATCATCTTTATTATCATTTTTGTTTTCATCAATGTAATCATTATCAATATTTTTGTTTTTATCAATATCATCATCATTATCATCATTTTTATTATCAGTATCATTATTATCATTATTATTATCATTATCATTGTTATTATTTCTCTTGTTATTATTAACATTATCATTAATTTGATTATCATTACTATTATTATATCATTAATATCATTATATCAGTATTATCATTACCATTTCCTTATTATCATCATCATTATCATTATTATCTTTATCATTTATCATTACTATTACTATATTATTTTTATCACAATATGATCATTACTTTAATTATAATCTTCATCATCATCGATGTTGCTGAAGTTGTTAATGATCATCCATTAAAATACTATGATACCAATAATACCGATGAAGCTAATGACGACGATGAGGATCATGATCATGATGATTATGAAGATAATATTTATGATAATGATAATGATTATGATGATAATAACAACAATGATGATAATAATGATTATGATAATAATAATGATAATAATGGTAATGATAACAATAATAATAATAGTAACAATGATAATTATAACAATAATAATAGTAACAATGATAATCATAACAATTATAATGCTTACAACGATAATGATACTGATAATAGCAATATAATAACGATGTCAAATAATTAATAGTAACTAATAATAATAATGAAGGTAATAATCACAACAGAAATAGCATATCCCATTAGTGATAAAATCAGTGACGTGGATTATGCTGATGATGGAGGTGTTGAAAGCAGTTACAAAAAGACAACTCTTATCACCGGCATCTCTATGTCTATCCATCATTCTCATCGTCTTGATCATTGCCGTAGCTCCGAAGCGACAATGACTATAAATAAAAATTACGATAAACACAAAGACAATTCAAACTGAAACGGAAACCAAATTTACCCCCCACCCCTACGCCCAACCCCCAACCCCCCACCCACGCCCCCCAACCGCCCCCCCCCCTCCCACACACACACGCCCACCCCACAAAAAATACTACTCGCGATAATTGAAATGCCAATAGAAACCCCACGTCTTCGAAAAGTCGTGAGGTCAGAAAAATGGAAAATCACTCCGCCATTTTGCTTCCTCGTCGCACGTGGGAGGTTAAGGCCGCCATCTTGTGAGGGGTATATATAAGAAATTGAAGAGACGCAAGAAGCATCAGTTGTCTCACAGCCGTCAAGATGATGAAGATTGTGAGTAACCTGGTTTTGGGATAATTTTTCTTTCTTTCGTGTGTTAGGTGTGAATAAATGTCTCTC
>NC_091576.1:14850992-14863492 GCF_042767895.1 Penaeus vannamei
CGGAGGAGGTGGATACGGACACGGAGGAGGTGGATACGGACATGGTGGAGGTGGATACGGACACGGAGGAGGTGGATACGGACACGGAGGAGGTGGATACGGACACGGAGGAGGTGGATACGGACACGGTGGAGGTGGATACGGAAAAGGACACGGCGGAGGTGGATACGGAAAAGGACATGGTGGAGGTGGATATGGCCACAGTGGAGGTGGATACGGACACGGAGGAGGTGGATGCGGACACGGAGGAGGTGGATACGGACACGGAGGAGGTGGATACGGACACGGAGGAGGTGGATACGGAAAAGGACACGGCGGAGGTGGATACGGAAAAGGACATGGTGGAGGTGGATATGGCCACGGTGGAGGTGGATACGGACACGGAGGAGGTGGATACGGACACGGAGGAGGTGGATACGGACACGGAGGAGGTGGATATGGCCATGGTGGAGGAGGATACGGAAAAGGCCATGGAGGCGGCTACGGGTATGGCCATTAAGGTCAAATAGAATAAGGTAAATAGTCATGTGTATTCAAACATTTACATATACATATGTATGTATATATAAATATATATATATATATATATGTATATATATATCATTTATATGGAAATATACATTCATATATATATATATATATATATATATATATATATATATATATATGTGTGTGTGTGTGTGTGTGTGTGTGTGTGTGTGTGTGTGTGTGTGTGTGTGTGTGTGTGAGTGTGTGTGTGTGTGTGTGTGTGTGTGTGTGTGTCTGTGTACGTGTGTGTGTATTACATGTAATATATTTATTATATATACATACTCATATACATCTATCTATCCATACACACACATATATATACATATATGTATGTATATATACGGACACGTATATGTTTTAGTTTTCTTTGTGAATGACATGACCTGATATACTGTTTTCTGATTGCACTTTTTAATTGATGAAATTTCCCTTTTCTCTCCAGTGTTACGTCGAAATGAGCCAGTTGGTAGCTGTAAATACGCAGTAAATAAATCCGAAATCGTACTTTGTGCACTTATTTCCATTCCTTTACTTTCACCAATATATTCTCTTGTTGTTAATATTTACATTGAAGTAATTGGTAATAATCATAATGCAATAATAATGCAGTGATAGAACGACCAATGAAGTCAAAATAATACTGCTGATAATGATTTTCCAAATATGATCAACAGTATAAAAATTGCTTTCGTTATAAGTGGACAAGAGCAAAATAGATGTTTTATATGACTCAGAACAAAGAACTGGCATGATTAGCGACAAAAGAAAATATATATATATGCATTTCCCGCAACAACTAAAATTTCTGGACAGGGATAACAAACATTTGACAAAAGTTTTCAGACGTTTGTGTCTGAGACAATTGAACTAGAAATGAATAGCGAACAAGGCTGCCCAAGTTTTGCTCCGTGGACAAATCTTTTGTGTTTTGATTAGGGAGACTGCATATAAGGTGTTATATTAATTATCTAACTATGTAGACAGAATACTGTCATATATTTTGACAGGCCGAGGGAAAATTGGATTCAGTCTATTCACTTGTCCATCTTTTACTAGGAAATCTCGTATGCAAAGAATTAAGAGCATGCCTCATCATAAGGCAGTGGTTGGACATTCATTTTTATCCATAAACTTACTGTTTGAGAATGGAAAGAAAATCATATTCATAGGTAAGCGTAGTGAGGTTTCTCCTAAAGTGAATAAAGCTGTTTGAAAAGATACGTATATTCGATATTATAATTATGTTCCGTTACTATCATAGCACTATTCATATATATTCCATACATTCTCACAATAATACACACACAGATAATCCTAATGGGACTCCTGTTTCCAAAATTATATATGTATATATATATATATATATATATATATATATATATATATATATATATATATATATATATATATATATATATATATATATATATATATATATATATATATATATATATATATATATATATATATATATATATATATATATATATATATATATATATATAAAGACGAGTACCCAAAAAGAAACACTGCCACAGTAAGGATTCATCGAGAGTTCCTCAGCAAACATTAATTTCCCAGTGCCATGGTCGAGAGACTGAATCCTACCTGAACGGCGGTTGATTAGGGAGAGAATCCAATTAGATAAGAATGACCGGCCGTTGCCCAGGTAACCAACCAAACCTTGATACCAACTTTACTTTTCAGCAACAATCGAAAACCTGTACAAGGAGTCTCATTCACTGCTTCGCTTCCGAGGACCCGGTTCGAGACAGGCGAGGCGATGGTGTCCAAGGCAGTAAGTGACGAAAGCCATTAACGAAAAGGCGTCAGTGTCTGTTGCTGAAGAAATAAAAGAAAAAAAAGAGACTGGAAAACATATTATTACATGTCGATTCAAATGAAACTAATCAGAAAAATAAAAAGAAAACAGAATTCAAAAAAGTCATTTTCTGCTTCAAATGAACTGTTTTACTTTCATTCTATTTTCAGGTTATATTCGGGCTGGCTGTCGCTGACCCGACTCCTGGTGGGTACGGAAAAGGACACGGCGGAGGTGGATACGGAAAAGGACACGGCGGAGGTGGATACGGAAAAGGACACGGCGGAGGTGGATACGGAAAAGGACACGGCGGAGGTGGATATGGAAAAGGACACGGCGGAGGTGGATACGGAAAAGGACACGGCGGAGGTGGATACGGAAAAGGACACGGCGGAGGTGGATACGGACACGGTGGAGGTGGATACGGAAAAGGACACGGCGGAGGTGGATACGGAAAAGGACACGGCGGAGGTGGATACGGAAAAGGACACGGCGGAGGTGGATATGGAAAAGGACACGACGGAGGTGGATACGGAAAAGGACACGACGGAGGTGGATACGGAAAAGGACACGGCGGAGGTGGATACGGAAAAGGACACGACGGAGGTGGATATGGAAAAGGACACGGCGGAGGTGGATATGGAAAAGGACACGGCGGAGGTGGATATGGAAAAGGACACGACGGAGGTGGATACGGAAAAGGACACGGCGGAGGTGGATACGGAAAAGGACACGGCGGAGGTGGATATGGAAAAGGACACGACGGAGGTGGATACGGAAAAGGACACGGCGGAGGTGGATACGGAAAAGGACGCGGCGGAGGTGGATATGGAAAAGGACACGACGGAGGTGGATATGGAAAAGGACACGGCGGAGGTGGATATGGAAAAGGACACGACGGAGGTGGATACGGAAAAGGACACGGCGGAGGTGGATACGGAAAAGGACACGGCGGAGGTGGATATGGAAAAGGACACGACGGAGGTGGATACGGAAAAGGACACGGCGGAGGTGGATACGGAAAAGGACGCGGCGGAGGTGGATATGGAAAAGGACACGACGGAGGTGGATACGGAAAAGGACACGGCGGAGGTGGATACGGAAAAGGACACGGCGGAGGTGGATACGGAAAAGGACACGACGGAGGTGGATACGGAAAAGGACACGACGGAGGTGGATACGGAAAAGGACACGACGGAGGTGGATACGGAAAAGGACACGGCGGAGGTGGATACGGAAAAGGACACGACGGAGGTGGATACGGAAAAGGACACGGCGGAGGTGCATACGGACACGGATGAGGTGGATACGGAAAAGGACACGACGGAGGTGGATATGGAAAAGGACACGGCGGAGGTGGATATGGAAAAGGACACGGCGGAGGTGGATATGGAAAAGGACACGGCGGAGGTGGATATGGAAAAGGACACGACGGAGGTGGATATGGAAAAGGACGCGGCGGAGGTAGATACGGAAAAGGACACGGCGGAGGTGGATACGGAAAAGGACGCGGCGGAGGTGGATACGGAAAAGGACACGGCGGAGGTGGATATGGAAAAGGACGCGGCGGAGGTGGATATGGAAAAGGACACGGCGGAGGTGGATATGGAAAAGGACACGGCGGAGGTGGATATGGAAAAGGACGCGGCGGAGGTGGATACGGAAAAGGACACGGCGGAGGTGGATATGGAAAAGGACACGGCGGAGGTGGATACGGAAAAGGACGCGGCGGAGGTGGATATGGAAAAGGACACGGCGGAGGTGGATATGGAAAAGGACGCGGCGGAGGTAGATACGGAAAAGGACACGACGGAGGTGGATATGGAAAAGGACACGGCGGAGGTGGATATGGAAAAGGACACGGCGGAGGTGGATACGGAAAAGGACACGGCGGAGGTGGATATGGAAAAGGACACGGCGGAGGTGGATATGGAAAAGGACGCGGCGGAGGTAGATACGGAAAAGGACACGGCGGAGGTGGATACGGAAAAGGACACGGCGGAGGTGGATATGGAAAAGGACACGGCGGAGGTGGATATGGAAAAGGACGCGGCGGAGGTGGATATGGAAAAGGACACGGCGGAGGTGGATATGGAAAAGGACGCGGCGGAGGTAGATACGGAAAAGGACACGGCGGAGGTGGATATGGAAAAGGACACGGCGGAGGTGGATACGGAAAAGGACACGGCGGAGGTGGATACGGAAAAGGACGCGGCGGAGGTGGATACGGAAAAAGACACGGCGGAAGTGGATGCGGAAAAGGACACGGCGGAGGTGGATATGGAAAAGGACACGACGGAGGTGGATACGGAAAAGGACACGACGGAGGTGGATACGGAAAAGGACACGGCGGAGGTGGATACGGAAAAGGACACGACGGAGGTGGATATGGAAAAGGACACGGCGGAGGTGGATATGGAAAAGGACACGGCGGAGGTGGATATGGAAAAGGACACGACGGAGGTGGATACGGAAAAGGACACGGCGGAGGTGGATACGGAAAAGGACACGGCGGAGGTGGATATGGAAAAGGACACGACGGAGGTGGATACGGAAAAGGACACGGCGGAGGTGGATACGGAAAAGGACGCGGCGGAGGTGGATATGGAAAAGGACACGACGGAGGTGGATATGGAAAAGGACACGGCGGAGGTGGATATGGAAAAGGACACGACGGAGGTGGATACGGAAAAGGACACGGCGGAGGTGGATACGGAAAAGGACACGGCGGAGGTGGATATGGAAAAGGACACGACGGAGGTGGATACGGAAAAGGACACGGCGGAGGTGGATACGGAAAAGGACGCGGCGGAGGTGGATATGGAAAAGGACACGACGGAGGTGGATACGGAAAAGGACACGGCGGAGGTGGATACGGAAAAGGACACGACGGAGGTGGATACGGAAAAGGACACGACGGAGGTGGATACGGAAAAGGACACGGCGGAGGTGGATACGGAAAAGGACACGACGGAGGTGGATACGGAAAAGGACACGGCGGAGGTGGATACGGAAAAGGACACGACGGAGGTGGATACGGAAAAGGACACGGCGGAGGTGCATACGGACACGGATGAGGTGGATACGGAAAAGGACACGACGGAGGTGGATATGGAAAAGGACACGGCGGAGGTGGATATGGAAAAGGACACGGCGGAGGTGGATATGGAAAAGGACACGGCGGAGGTGGATATGGAAAAGGACACGACGGAGGTGGATATGGAAAAGGACGCGGCGGAGGTAGATACGGAAAAGGACACGGCGGAGGTGGATACGGAAAAGGACGCGGCGGAGGTGGATACGGAAAAGGACACGGCGGAGGTGGATATGGAAAAGGACGCGGCGGAGGTGGATACGGAAAAGGACACGGCGGAGGTGGATATGGAAAAGGACACGGCGGAGGTGGATATGGAAAAGGACGCGGCGGAGGTGGATACGGAAAAGGACACGGCGGAGGTGGATATGGAAAAGGACACGGCGGAGGTGGATACGGAAAAGGACGCGGCGGAGGTGGATATGGAAAAGGACACGGCGGAGGTGGATATGGAAAAGGACGCGGCGGAGGTAGATACGGAAAAGGACACGACGGAGGTGGATATGGAAAAGGACACGGCGGAGGTGGATATGGAAAAGGACACGGCGGAGGTGGATACGGAAAAGGACACGGCGGAGGTGGATATGGAAAAGGACACGGCGGAGGTGGATATGGAAAAGGACGCGGCGGAGGTAGATACGGAAAAGGACACGGCGGAGGTGGATACGGAAAAGGACACGGCGGAGGTGGATATGGAAAAGGACACGGCGGAGGTGGATATGGAAAAGGACGCGGCGGAGGTGGATATGGAAAAGGACACGGCGGAGGTGGATATGGAAAAGGACGCGGCGGAGGTAGATACGGAAAAGGACACGGCGGAGGTGGATATGGAAAAGGACACGGCGGAGGTGGATACGGAAAAGGACACGGCGGAGGTGGATACGGAAAAGGACGCGGCGGAGGTGGATACGGAAAAAGACACGGCGGAAGTGGATGCGGAAAAGGACGCGGCGGAGGTGGATACGGAAAAGGACACGGCGGAGGTGGATACGGAAAAGGACGCGGCGGAGGTGGATATGGAAAAGGACACGGCGGAGGTGGATATGGAAAAGGACGCGGCGGAGGTGGATACGGAAAAGGACGCGGCGGAGGTGGATACGGAAAAGGACACGGCGGAGGTGGATATGGAAAAGGACACGGCGGAGGTGGATATGGAAAAGGACACGGCGGAGGTGGATACGGAAAAGGACACGGCGGAGGTGGATACGGAAAAGGACGCGGCGGAGGTGGATACGGACACGGTGGGGGTGGATACGGAAAAGGACGCGGCGGAGGTGGATACGGAAAAGGACGCGGCGGAGGTGGATGCGGAAAAGGACGGTGGAGGTGGATTGCATTTTTGAACTTTTTTTTTTTTTCGTTTCGGTGTTACGTAGAAATGAATCCAAAATCGTTCTATATGCTTTTATTTTACTTCCTCTTTTTTCACAAATATAATCTTTTACTTTGCATATTTACATTGCAGTAACTGGCAATAAACATAATGCAGTAATAAAGGAATGATAATAACGATTAAAGAAGCCATGGTAATACTAATTATTGAGATTTTCCAAATGTGATCAAATGTACAGAAACTGTTTTGGCCATAAGTGGACATGAGCAGTAGAGATGCTTATATATCTAAGACTAAAGAACTGACGGGGTAATTGACAAAAAAATATATGTATCTTATTGCCTTTTTGCAAAACTGACATGTCCTGAAGCACTAATAGCAACAGTGATCAGGATAAAGACAATGTTAAAATTGTATTATATACAGTAGTTATCACAATCTCAATGGTTATCGCTTTGTAAGAAAATTACTTTCTTACATACAATCATATCAGTAGCACGACGACATGGATGGACGTTCACTAAAGTAGTTTGCTTGATTAGCCACAAACTCGCAGCTGGAGGACGGAAAGAGAGCCGCCTCTACAGCGCCTAAAGGAACCTTTCAAACCCTTCCTGCAGTCCTGCTCATGCGACCGCTGTCTCTCAGGCGGAGGCGCTTTGGTGCCTGGGTGATGGATGTCACCATTTACAAAAAAAAAAAAAAAAAAAAAAAAAAAAAAAAAAATAGTAATAGTAACAATAGGAATAATGATAATGTAATAATAATAATAATAATAATGGTCATAATAATAATAATACGTAATATTATTATTATTATTACCAATATTATTATTATTGTTGTTTTTATTATCGTATATGTGATGCAAGGCGCAAATTCAAGACATACCTAGATTTCCATTAAACTTTCGCGGCGCACAGGTTGAGAACCACTGCTCGAAACAGTCAACAGATTTTTCCAGTTTGGTCTTCAAAGGCTTTTCTCTGAGGGCACTTTAAAACATCTTTATCCCTTTATAATACATCTTTTGTATATATCTATTTATGTATATGTATATACATATACATACAATGTATGTAAAAATAAGTATAAATGCAAAAACCTAATACCATATATCTATGGTAAGACTTTTCAGGAACTAAATTTGATTTAATAAAACAAAACTTCAGCAAACCACAGTGAGCGCAGTGTGCATCTCACCAACTTTTTATTTCACTGATCGAAATGTATGTCGTTGGCAGTATCAGTGAAACCAAACTTCCCCACTTGTGTTCCTTCAACTTGGAATGAATCTGGTCATGGATAATAGGATGTTAACGAGACTCTACTGAAAATGTTGTTCTTTAGACCACATTTTCCACACGTTCATCTCCGTGTCGAATAAAAAATTAAATAAATAATTTGCGAACAAGGCATTCCAAGATGCTGCTCAGTGGAAAATATCCTTCGAGCTTTGAGAACCAGAAAAGTTGATGATGTAGGATGTGAAACTTATTAGGTCTCCTGTAATAAAGTATCTTACAACGAAGATATGAATATTAAATCCTTTAGCAGGATGTGAAACCTTCAAATAAAATATGCCAAGGGAAAATAGGATTCAGTTTGTTTACTCTTCCAAATTTTAATGAAAAATTTATTTTGAAAATACCATACCACAAGCACTAGCAGATAATGAACACGGTATAGGTGCTGTCATACCATCAGCTAAAGGCAGTGGCTAGACATTTAGTTTTTCTCTGGTTAGCCACATATGTGCAGCTCGTGGATGGATAGACCCATCTCTCAAGTAAAGAATAGTTAGCTTTTGAAGTGAATAGGCTACTTTAGAAATTGTCATACACACATACATACATATATTCTTATAGTAGTACACATACGTAGATGCATATAAATTCATTTATACAGACATATAAACTTCCATACATATATGTATTTGAACACGTGTGCACAAAAACAAAATCAAACACTGCAACAACCTGAAAGGAATAAGTACCAAATCGACCAAACGTAGTAAAATGAAAATGAAAATATATCTACATACATAAATGTGTGTGTGTGTATACGCACACACACACACTCATATATATATATATATATATATATATATATATATATATATATATATATATATATATATATATATATATATATATATATATATATATATTGCCATGATCGAGTGATAGAATCCCAACTGGACCGCGGCTGATTAGGAAGAGCATTAGGTAAGAATGACCGGCTGTTGCCCAGGTAACCAACCACACCCGTGACATCAACATTATTTTTCAGCAACAATCGAGTATAAAACACGTGCGAGGAGTCTCTGAGGCCCATTCACTGCTTCGCTTCCGAGGACCCGGTTCGAGACAGGCGAGGCGATGGTGTCCAAGGCAGTAAGTGACGAAAGCCATTAACGAAAAGGCGTCAGTGTCTGTTGCTGAAGAAATAAAAGAAAAAAATGAGACTGGGAAACATATTACATGTCGATTCAAATGAAATAAATCAGGAAAATCTAAAGAAAACAGAACATTTTGTTTCCCAGTAATTGTTTTACTTTCATTTTATTTCCAGGTTATATTCGGGCTGGCTGTCGCCTGCATCTTGGCGGCCACGCTCGCTGACCCGACTCCTGGTGGGTACGGAAAAGGACACGGCGGAGGTGGATACGGAAAAGGACACGGCGGAGGTGGATACGGAAAAGGACACGGCGGAGGTGGATACGGAAAAGGACACGGCGGAGGTGGATACGGAAAAGGACACGGCGGAGGTGGATACGGAAAAGGACACGGCGGAGGTGGATACGGAAAAGGACACGGCGGAGGTGGATACGGAAAAGGACACGGCGGAGGTGGATACGGACACGGTGGAGGTGGATACGGACATGGTGGAGGTGGATACGGACACGGCGGAGGCGGATACGGAAAAGGATATGGCGGAGGTGGATACGGACACGGTGGAGGTGGATACGGACACGGCGGAGGCGGATACGGAAAAGGACATGGCGGAGGTGGATACGGACACGGTGGAGGTGGATACGGACACGGCGGAGGCGGATACGGACACGGTGGAGGTGGATACGGACACGGCGGAGGTGGATACGGACACGGCGGAGGCGGATACGGACACGGTGGAGGTGGATACGGACACGGTGGAGGTGGATACGGACACGGCGGAGGTGGATACGGACACGGCGGAGGCGGATACGGACACGGTGGAGGTGGATACGGAAAAGGACACGGCGGAGGAGGATATGGCCACGGCGGAGGTTATGGACATGGAGGCGGTGGATATGGCAAAGGCTATGGAGGCGGTTACGGGTATGGCCATTAAGGTCAAATAGAATATGTAGGTATGTAGTCTTATGTATATGTATATATAAATGTAAATATTCATCTATATACATATATATATATATATATATATATATATATATATATATATATACATGTATAGATATAGTTACATTTCAAATATGTACATATAGACAAACATATGTATATATGTGTGTATGTATGCATGTATGCATATATGTGTGCATAGATATAATATATATTTTATATATACATATCCGTCTCCTGCCATTGCAGCCAGGTAATTGCAAGACAGACGCTCATACCAACTGAGCTACACGACCTAATATGTGTCTGTCTTGCAATTACCTACTTGCAGTGACACAGTTTCCAGTCCTGGTGGGGAGGATACGTTATCTATTCATCATATCACTGCGGTAGTGCATTATTCCATCTTTCATACATATATATATATATGATTATATATATGGATGTATGTAAATATAAACATAAATTTAATGATTAAATATCATCAATGGTAGAGTTTCCTATGTGAATGACATGCCATGAAATACTATTTTCTGAATGCGCTTTTTATGTGTTGAAATTCCTTTTTCAGTGTTACGTCGAAATGAATCAGTTGATAGCTGTAAATACGTAGTAAATAAATCCTACATTGTACTATATGTAAATATTTTGATCCCTTTATTTTCACACATATTTACATCTAGATAACTGGCAATAATATTAATGCGGTAATGATAATAACGATAAAAGAAGCGATGATGATAAGAGGTACTTTTGTCACAAGCAAGAAAGAGCAGTAAATATGTTTTATGACAAAGAATAAAGGACTGACATGGTTATACACAATATAATGTGTTTACACACACACACACACACACACACACACACACACACACACACACACACACACATATATATATATATATATATATATATATATATATATATATATATATATATATATATATATATATATATATATATATATATATATATATATATATATATATATATATATGTCGAGATCATTATTTATTCGACATTTTAAAAAGTGCACTGTTTCTGATTTCAAAGATGTACGTTCATCATTGAAACATTTGTTTATATATTCATAAATTTAAAGGTATATCAAAATAGCAACATTTAGTGTTATAACAAATAGTAGATCATTTATTCACGGTTTGTTTAAATGTTACCAATAATTTGGGGGAAAGCAATAAGTTTGTTATTTTAACGATTTCTTGTCAGACGAGTCCTGGCATTCCTCCATATAACATGTAAGCTGAGTGCTGGTATTTAAAATCATGTTTTACTGTCACGTAATAGATTTTAATGCTTGATTTGTGTATTAACAAAATAGTTAACTTCTTTTGCATTGATCTATGATAATCAGACGAATCCTGGCCTTCCTCCACATAACAGAGGAGAAATGGTGGAGAATGTGGCGCGAACAGCATGCCATAATGCTCGTCTTTAGGAAACAGATATTCGTTACTTATGTAGTTATTTAGTTATTTTAATGGTACGTGGATAGAGTAACAGGGGTAGTCACAGGGGACAGTCTCGGTAGTATCAGTGAATAGATTGAGAAGGATCTTATTTATCAGAGGGAAGTGTAAGAGAGGAAAATTGTTAAGATGAAAGGGAAGGAATGATTGGCTTATGTTCTAGGAAAAATCATGGAGAGAATAGTGATAGACTGGGTGTGAGGGTCTCGATTCCGTCTCATGTATATTTTTTATGTTTATTAAAATGTCACTGATTCATAATTAGTAGGAAAAGGGATATGATTGATATGTCGTTTGTTTATTGTTTGTTTATTAAATAAGGAATGAATTTGTTCCAACACCCACGAGCCTTAAAGACTGTTATGCTATGCTACCCACAAGATTTAACGGTACAGTAAATACTGTAAGAATAGGCCTACATTTAAATAAAATTGGCATATGAAAAACCCACCAATATGACACTGGTACAAAAATTGAGTAAAATAAGAATAAATCAAATCTATATATGAAAAAAACATTTTCTACAAATATATTAAAACATTTGCTGCAACAACTGTATGGTCCTGAATCAGTGGTGGCAACAAAAAGCAAGATAGTAACAATGTTAAGATTATATTCATTACTTAAATCCAAGTCCAATCGACCCCTAGGGGTGATGAGACCATCCAAAGGAACGATAAACGTTTAGGGATAAAAAAAAGGGACCGAGAAACCCCTGGGCCCTTTGTAGTTTTCGGGTAGAAAGTAAGAGAAATAAAATATGTCTGATGAGTCTGATCTCCTTCCGTCTATTCTTCCTCCAGACAAGGTTTCATTTAGATATGTTGGTAGTTTTTATTTTTGTGGCAAGTGAACTGTTTAGAAATATGTTATTTGTGTGCGGGTGTTAGCTACT
>NC_091576.1:14893492-14895992 GCF_042767895.1 Penaeus vannamei
AAGAATAATTTCCTAGAATAAATCATAGCTGACAACCGACCTGTCAGATTTCAAACACACACACGCACACACACTCATATATCTATATTCATTTATGCATATACATGTGTGTGGAGGGGAGGGAGAGAGAGAGAGAGAAATGGAGAGGGAGAGAGAAGGGTGTATGAATATTAATATGTGTGTGTATGTGTGTGCGTGTGTGTGTGTGCTTGTGTGTGTATGTGTGAATGTGTATGTGAATGTGAGTATGTGCGTTAGTTGTGTGTTGATATTTATTTTACAGACAGAGATTTGTACAAATTGTGGTTAAGCAATAACTTCAGAGAATAACTCATTGTAAACAACCGACCTGTCAGATCTCAAACACACACACATGTGTTTACAGAGAAAGAGAGATGAAGAGAAAGAGAAAGAGAGGTGGAGAGAGAGAAAGAGATATGGAGAGAAAGAGAAAGAGAGGTGGAGAGAGAGAAAGAGATATGGAGAGAAAGAGAAAGAGAGGTGGAGAGAGAGAAAGAGATATGGAGAGAAAGAGAAAGAGAGGTGGAGAGAGAGAAAGAGATATGGAGAGAAAGAGAAAGAGAGGTGGAGAGAGAGAAAGAGATATGGAGAGAGAGAGGAGAGAAAGAGAGGGTCAGAAATGGATAGAGAGAGAGAGATGGACAGGGTGAAAGAAAAACAAAGTGAGAAATGGAGACTGATAAATAGATAGAGAGAGAGATGAGGAGAGACAGAGATTGATAGATAGAGAGAGAGATAACGACAGACAGATAGATAGAAATAAACAGACACAGGGAGAGCTAAATGGCCAATCAAACCAAACACGTGATGTAATTGTGCACTATTAGACGCGATTGCAAAAGTACTTTCTCAAGCAACCGATTCAGTGTCATACGCGCCACTTTTTTCCTACTTTGACAATTATTATCTTTTTGTTATTTTATTCTTTTTTTTTTTTTTTGTCTTCTTCTCGTTCTTTGGAAAAGACTATTAGTTTTTATTTAATTAGGGAAATATGTGGATGTATGTGTATATATAGAATACAAAGAATTTCCTGTCCTGGCTGTTATTGATAATAAAATACAGCATCTAATCATATTTTTGACAAAGGTTTAATGACGATAATGATAGATACTAGTAACAATGCTTTAGAAGGTAAAAGTAACAGTGATAGTAGTATCGTAAGAAGGATTGTATATTTGATATTCGGGTTTTGACACGATCTTTCCCGAAATCCACTGATTATGAACAGGATTGACTGTACCGCTTCCTGCAATCTAAACTTTAGATCGAGTTTATGAATAGTATTTACATCTATTTCTATATGCTGTCGAGGTAATCAGAGGGCAAAGAAAGTAATAATGGTGATAATTATGATAAGAATGGTAACGGTGATGGCAGATATGGCATTAAGAATAATAAAAATGATAAAGGTAAGGTTAATGATGATTGCATTAATTATAATGATAATGGTAGTAATAAAGCAATACACATAAAGTAAATTCAAACTGAAAGTTATTATGAAAATAATGTATTTCTTGATAAAGGTGATATCAATATGATTATTACAAAGGTAATGTCAGTAATGATATACAGTGGTAATGACACCTATGAAGACAATAGTAATAGTACTAATAGAATTGTAAGAAGGATGCAATTCCATGAATGGCAACGGCAATAATGATGACAATGCAATGGATATAGTGACAATGATAACAACGACAATACTAATAATGATAATAATGATAAGAATAATGATAATAATAACAATGATAGTAATGATAATGAATAAGATAATGATAATGATGGTGATTATCATTGTTATTACTATCATCTTTATTATCATTATTATAATAAAAATTATAATAATGATCATAAAATTCATATCGATAATAATTATCATAAAAATTATAAACATAATAAGAATTTGAAAATAATGATTATGATAATTGATTCTGTCATTTTTTTCATTATCACAACTATCTTTAGGCTCATTACAGTTATCATTATCATAATCATATTATCATTTACTGCCATCATTGTTATCATCACTATTGTCAAATTAGTCATTACCACTATCATTATTGTTGTTATCAGTTGTTGTTAATGTTGTTTTCATTGCTATTACAATTGTATATCATTACTATTATTCTCATTATTAGCTTTATTATTTATATTTTTGATTTATTATCATTATTATGATAATTGATATTCATATTTTTATTACAACCATTAATTTAAGTATCATTATTATCACAGTCATCATCTATTATCATTTTGTCCTTAGTACCATTGTCATCGTGATCGGTTTGTTCATTAAAAAAAATCTTATATTACTCCCTATCATTCCTATCATCATTATCATCAGTGTATTTGATGATGTCATTATCACTGTTAGCATTACTGCGATTAGTGTGTGCAACTTGGGGTTGTGTGTGAAAGTCTGAACATAAATATCAACGACAATGGCAACTACAAAAATATATCTCTATATGCATAC
>NC_091576.1:14928492-14933492 GCF_042767895.1 Penaeus vannamei
ATTCATATAATCATCAGACATAGCACTTGTTTCTCTGTTACATTTATTTTAAGTGTAACGTAACATATTTTGAAGGGTTTTAGAGTTATTATTTCAGAGCCTCTAATTACTGCGGGACGCGAGTTGGAAAACGAAGTCACGATTAGGTTTGTTATGTAACGCAATGGAGATGAAAGGCCATGATTAGGACTGGAAATGTGTGGATGTTGAATTGTGAAAATCTTTTTTAAAAAGCACGAAAGCTCAATTCTATTCTCCCTTTCCCTTTATTTAAAATATATATATATAAATTATCTTAACGTTTCTTTTTTATCGTCATTTTACTATCATTGCCATTAATGTAAATTTACAAGCCAGAACGCAATTCATCTCACACCTTCCGATCTTCATCTCGCAGCTGTCGTTAAAAGCTCATGACGAAAAAAAAGAGATGACAATGTTTGATAAAAAATAATAATGATATTACGCCTGAGTGGCCACGCAGAGAAACCATCAGAGTTACAGTCCTGAAGACATCCATTGGCATCGTCATTTCACGGCTGGGGTTCCGCAAGCGCGTGCTTAGTCCTCTCCTGTTCCGCTGCACTTTGTCTCATCCTTGTGCTTCCTTCGTGCTGCACCATTTCTACTTGTCAGATAGAATTTTTTTTTTTTTTTTTTTTTTACTTTTTACTTTTTCTTTTGTGTGTTTTCATTTTTTAACTCATGTCGCAAATGAGTTACGCATGTGGATATTTTGGGGGGAGAGTGGTTGGGGTCGGGTATATTTTTACTCTCAAGTTTTGCATGGAACGCGCTGCATTCACATCATCAAAGTGAAACATCCTATTACGTCCTGTTGCGTATCTGTGCTTTGACGCAATTACAGTACTTTAGGTAAAAGCGCACAACCACTCACGTCTATAGCACAACGTATTCCCAGTGCAGGCTCTTACTTTACCCCCCACCCCCCACACCTTTTCATCAAAATCTATATTCATCGCTACGTATTCTTCATTGAATCAAATTTACACTCACACGCCCAGCCAGCTTCAATGTTATCACGTCATACGGAATACGCCACGAAGTCTCGCAAAATCCAAATCAGTGAGAACCAACGTGCGTGTCAAACGAGTAAGAGTGAAGCCCCTTGCATGTGTATATATATAAATGTGATGCACAAAGTCATGCGGCGTTAGTCGAGTGTGTGCCTGTGTCGTAGGTGGAGGAGTGTTGGAGCTGTCGCCACGAAAGTGTATGTATTTATTTTCGTTTGTTGCTGTTGATGATGTTCTCACCATCCTCATCATTATTATTATTATTACTTTCATAATTACTATTATCATTGTTTTATTAATATCATTGTAGGTGTCACTTTTGTTGCTGTCGATATTATCATTATTATCATTACCACTATCATAATTACTATTATTACTGTTTCATTATTATTGGTGTCACCCTTTTTATTATCAATATTAGCATAACCTAATTTTCTGTTATTATTCGTATTTCCATTTCTATTATCATCATCAATTTTCCTTTTGTTATAAATAATTTATCTATTTGTGTTTTTATTAATCGTTTATCTTGTATTAGGAAGATACACTCCCGTTTTCAAATTCATTATCAGCACCAGCATTGCTACCGTCACTATGCATTACAGTTACTGTTACAATTGGAGTTATTCTTTCGTCATTGTTGTTACTACTGTTCATTTCGTTGTTATCGGTAGATTTCATTATTGTATCGTCGTTTTTGTTATTACTATTTTTCTTTTTCTTTTTTGTTAAGTTTTGGGAGAAAGATTTATATTTCAGACATGCATGAGTTTCATACCGCACATCATAGACATCAGTGGGTCTGATTTCAACACAATGCAAGGAAAAGCATCAAATGGTCTTCCTTAAGTTGAATTTTAAATCATGTTTTTTTTTCGTTTTTTTCTACAATTTCTTTAATTTTGTAGTTTTTTGTCACGATATTTCTCGTTCTCCAGATGACAGCCCTGGTCAGAGTCCTCGTGATGGCGGTCCTCGTGAACGACTCCGTATCCTTCATCTACCGTTATCCGCCACACTACAAGATGAAGGTGTACGGGCCGCGGCGCTACAAGAAGGGCGGTGGCGGTGGCTACGGTGGGGGAGGGAAAGGAGGCAATGGTGCAGGGGGAGGAGGGAAGGGAGGGGGAGGAGGGTATGGCGGAGGGAAGGGAGGGGGAGGAGGGTATGGTGAGATGGAATACGGGGGTGGGTATGATGATAGTACTTATAGTAGCTACACCCGGGAGTATGCTGATTGGTATGATGATGTCTACGCAGGTGTGTTTGATTCCATTGGCCATGGGTATGGCAGTCTGGAGGACAAATACAGAGAAAGTACAGACGATGACGAAGGCAACCTCAGTAATCACCAAACCAGCAGTTACAGAAACAGTAGTGCACAAAATGATACCCTGAACCAAAGTGACGAATACCAAAATACCAACGGAAGTCGCGGCTCCGTCGTATTTCTGAGTGCGACCCTGTGTGACCTCGGCGGCTGCAGGATCGTCACAGCTAAACCTCGTGACTACAACGAAGGAAGGGTCGACCAGGAAGACATAACGAACAGAGATAAAGGCAAAATAACCAGAGGCATTGTTGAAACCATGAGAAAGAGAATTCCGACGCGTTACGTGTTGCCCGACAGATTTAGAAATTCAAAATACACGGCGATAAATCGGAGAAGACGCTTTCCTTCTTGATTTGAACTCAGCTGCTAATCTCTGTTCAGGGGAAGCTGCGTTACTTTATTTATGGAAGCCTAGTTTAAGTTGCTATTTGTAACCTCGCTGTTAGGAACTGTACTGTGATTACAGCTGTCGTGAGCAGCAGCATATATCCTTTAAGTAAAATTAGTTACCATTAAGTGAATGAGGAACAAATAATAATGAAAATCTATTGACCATATCAGTTGATGAGTATGTTGTGATTATACTACTAAAGAAAATATCATATTTGCAAAGGGATATTGGGTATTGGAGTGTTAATAAATAGATAAATAGACATGTCTTGAAAACGTTTTAGCCAACCTTTGAACATCTATGGTGATGTGACTTGCCATCTGTTGAGAACAATTCGACACACATCATGTAAGAGAACAGTTATTTGGTTGGAGAGCGATATCTTTATATTTGTAATCCTTTTTTGGTTTGTCAGTAACTTGAGATGAAGATCCTTTCCCTCTGTATTATTTCGGGTAATCTTCCTTTATAAAATGAAACGAGTAGGAAGTTGCAAATAAAGTGACATAACACTACTATTCAGAGTGCATATTTTTAAAATTTGATTCATCATTATAGAACTGATCCGCTTATGAAGGAAAACTGTGTACATGAGATGTATGATACTGGTTATGTGCATTCATGTTATTACATATTTTGTACCTTTTGTAAATCATATTACTGATTATCGTACATCATGTTCATGTGTTTAAGGATAACCTTATTTTATATTTTATGAATTGTGTGCTTTTTCATTACAATTTCATTAACATAGTCTTATCATTCACACTCACTACCTCCCATCCCTTCTAACGGTGGATGTTGATAGTTATTATTATGTAAATATTTTTTTGTAATTATTTTATTTTTCTTGGATACAAATATGTATTTAATGTACATGTATCACTAATAAAACTTGAATTCGCATTTGAAAGTTTGGTCATATGAAAAATAAATATTTATTTAGATAGCAATAAATTAGAGATGTTGACAAGAAAGAAATGTTCCGTTTGTACAACAGTTTGCAATACACCGGAAACAAAGTAAAAAAAAAAATCGGAACGGAGAGCAGACACTCAAGGGGCATCGTTTCTTCCTTCAATACTTTCTTTAACTTTCTCATTAGCCCTACACCTCCCTCCCCCCACACCCACTCCCTTTACCAAAGATAGGCGTCTTGCCTGACTTTCCCATTCCTCCCTGTTTTTCTTCTTTTCTTTTCTTGGCTTCTAATCAAATCTATTTTCCTTGTTGTTGTTGTTAATGTTCTTTCTTACTGTCTTGTTCTTCATAGTCTTCACATTGATATGTAAAAAATTCGTTATACTGATCGACTTAATTTTCTTTTTTCTTTTTTCCTATAGTACGTCCAGTCTCAAAAAAAAAAAAAATGCTAACTCACCCCATACCGTGGTGTTACGATTTGCCAAGTCTCTTCCTGTTCTAATCAGTTGACACTTAATACTTATGATTACACATGTTTGTTATTTTTAAACTCATACAGTTACACCAGTTATTTTCTCTTAATAGCGACACCGAATCGAAGTACTCCTGAGCCAAAGTGAGTTGCCAATTTTCGCTTTCCTAAGAAAGGATGGACTATAGCCATTGCAAGGTACTTAAAACAGAGGTAGCACCCAGTCTCAATGAAAATGCAAGTTGGCAACTGCCGAGCTAAGCCCCGCCCTTTTACCTCTTCCTTCATAATTTTTTTACAGATATTTAAAGGGTTCTTTTACTTGATTGTTGTTTTACCATTTTCCCTACTGAACCATTTTCAGAGCAAATATACTGACAAAATACATATCATGATACATCACATAGATTGACAGGAGGTGTAAAGGAGGCGGAGCTAAATAACGGCATCCCGCTGAGCTAATGAACATGCGCTAAGATACCAGATACAGCGAGAAAAATAATTATCTGTGTGATTTATCGATATAATGCATTGTGGGTTTTCCTACCATAGTATCAACACCGTATTGTGTTTTTCTATTCATTATCGGAAAAATAAATACTCAATACCTTTATTTATGATAACGAAGTTTTCCGTGCTATTAACAGCCGTTAAAATACTTTAGGGAAAGAGTTACTTTCAATTTATGGTTCAAAAAGCAATATGGAAGTGGTGCTACCTATCTCATTACCCTGATTAACCGTATTTGCTTTTGTTACTGTTTTTGAGAATTTCATTATTTTTTTCTAATTTGTTTTGTCTATTTTGTTCACCAAATTATGTTTGTCAGGTGTCCAGTATTTT
>NC_091576.1:14938492-14960992 GCF_042767895.1 Penaeus vannamei
TATACACATGTATTTATATTGATGGATGGATGTAAATCAATAAGTATTGTATCTGCACTTGTTCTGGTTAATGATTCATTAAATATATTTTCTATCGTTTTTATTTTAAAAGAATATATAAATATCCCTTGAATAAAATAAGATTTTCACAACAGAAACAGTATTTAAACTGTTTGTTGAAGAAACAATAAGAAACCACGTGGAAAGACATCCTTATTGTTTTAAAAGTAAGGCCATATCATATCCGCTTCACCAACCTGTCGGAGAGAGAAAAAATATATATATATACTCAGGTCATGCCGTGATGTGTGGGCCTACATATCATCGCTTAGGTTCAATCCACATATATTGATGGCCATTTACATACCGTAGCCGCCATGTCCGCCATGGCCATAGCCTCCGTGACCGCCATGTCCATGTCCATGTCCATGTCCACCATGTCCACCGTGGCCATACCCTCCATGTCCACCATGGCCATGTCCTCCATGTCCACCATGGCCATGTCCTCCGTGTCCACCATACCCTCCATGTCCGCCATAACCATACCCTCCATGTCCACCGTGGCCATATCCTCCGTGCCCTCCGTGTCCACCATGGCCATAACCAGGCTCAGCTAATGGACCTGCCACGGCGCATGCCATTAGAAGAGCTACAACAGCAGCGGTAAACACCTGTAAAGACAACGTAGATGAAAAAATATAAATTGCTACACTTGTTTTGAAAAAGACGTCGTTAGTTCTTTAACATAATCATACCACCCGCCTATACAAATAAATCGCAGAGTTAAACATAGATATGGATTTCCAAACGTAAATACTTTTAGCCAATCTTGACTAAAAATAACCTGCTTTTCATTCATTTCATACTAGTCGTTACGAAAAATGCATGGTAAATATTTTGGGAGCTTATTTACATAATTCTCTGCCGTAGCCCTCGACTTTAAAAGGAAATACAAGTAGCTAAAACGGAAACATTCACAGCCTTGAGCGCCATCTCGAGACTCGGTTGTGATGCCAAGGAAGGTGAGAACGCCAGTGCCAGGATCCGCCTCCGGCTCCCTTTTATATGGCGGCCAGACAGTGGCGGTTCTCGTGGCGCCTTGTAAGGGGGTTAAGCCTCTCGCTGAAGGAGGTTGCAAGGGACTCGGCCTTAATTGTTTAGATTTTAATTCATTCTACTTGTTTGTGATTTGTATTCATTTTTTTTTTTTTTTTTTTTTTTTTTTGGCTTTGCTTTTTCCTTATTTTTCTTTTTCTTTTATGACGTGAAGAGGAGGGGATATGTTGGAAGATATGTACTTATTTTATCATAAACATGCAATGTGAATACAAATATTAAACCTGATCAGATTCTCAAATTGTAACCGATTTTATTCAAAAGTTGTTCAATACAATATTTATAGTCGCGTTCTTTGTTCACTATAACTTCTTGGTCTTTAGCTCATTTGCCAAACTGCATGGATACAACAGTCAGATTTTGTATACTATAGTGCAATCCGTTTTAGAAAAAAATATATCAACCCACTCAAGATTGTGGAATGCTCCGATTCGCTAGACCCTGTTTATTCAAATCATTTGACATTTAATACTTACTTTTATACATGTTTTGATTTTCGGATAGACTTTTATTCAGATTTGATATATTCAACACCCCTTTATCATTCTATCTCTAAATAGACTTGGCAAATACAAAGTCCGGGCTAAGTTCTATGTTTTTCCTTTCCTTTCATATTTTTTCTCACAAATGTCAATATACCCTTTAGTTGTCGATGTATCTGTTAATCTCCTCATCCGGTTTGCATTGATATCGTTACTGAAATGCAATGAAATGCAGTACAAATCAGTCATTTTCCAGCATGCCAAGATATTTCCTGTACCCAAACCTAAAATAAGCACACCTGGCATACACCTCCAATTGTCCTACTGATTTACGTGAATCAGCTGAAACGTGGCGTACTCGAAAACAACGCCCAGGACAAATGCAAGAATCTGAAAAGAGAGGCAGTGAGGTATCCAACGTGATTTGGATTATTAGGTAGCTTGTATACAAGATTATGGATTTTATGCATGTAGAAGTATAGACATTAGTTTGGGGATAATCTTGCTGTATGTATGATTCCAAGACACGTCGCGTAAGCACATCCATATGTACATTCTAGCATCAGTTATTAATGTCCATATATATCACTGTAAAGAAAATCAAGTGATGGCGAGGAAATCCCTCTGCCAGTAGGCTGTCAAACAATGCTGTATCGTGGACTACAGTTTTAAATTAAAAGGAGGGAGAACTGAATAGAAACAGAGTACTAGATAAAACACCAGAACCACCGAAGACAAATCCTAGCCCTAAGAAATGACATTGCTTAAAATAAGCCAGTGTAAAAAAAAACATGATTTACTTATTTTGATCACACTATTCATTATTGTACGCCAAATACAGTGATACACTTAAGTAGGGACATTTAGCTAGCTAGGCTATGGACGATCGGACATGAATGAGTTTGGTATTAAGTATATGCAGTTATACAGATTTGCGTCCAAGTATGAAGAAACTTGATTAAACAAGATTGTTGAATATATCCATATGAGCTTTTAGCATTTCACTGAACATATGTTACTAGTGTTCTTGAAGAAGGCCCCGGTGGATGGACGCTTCTAGAACTACATGTATTTTGCCAGCTCTACCTGTTCTACCCTTTGGTGGAAAAATACTGTTCATGACACTGAAAATCTACCAACATATAAACGGCACAGTTCAGTTCCAAACACGCTCAGGACCTCATATTGATAGATTTAACACATTTTCTAAACAATATGCAATATCAATGGATATCGACATAGGAGCAATCATGTATGAAACACGATAACGGTCATGAAATATGTGTACAGTCCTCGTAGCATTGTTTAACCAGATAGCTACAAACAAGGAGAATGCTACACTTAGATGTACGATTAGACTCCTACCTCATAACAAGTGGATTCTGGGAAAAGACTCGATACATGTAATGGTCCGTTCAGTATGCATGCAATGATCCGCAATTGAAATCCTCGCTTCGAACTACAGTATGGGCAATTTCATAAAATAAAATTTAAAAAAATGGCAACTTCCCCCGGGCTCTGGATTACTCCGATTCGCTACGACTCTTTCATTCTAATCAGCTGACACTTGTTACTTATGTTTATATAAGTATGACTCGCATTTTAAAACTCATACTTGATATTTGTGTTTATATGTAGTAGCTCCAGTATTTCAAGATTCACATACTTTTTTTGTTGTTGTTGCTTTACACAATTTGATTACTTATTCCTCAAAACAAAGTTGGCGAATCAAAGGACTCCGAAGTCTGGGGTGAGTTGCCAGTTTGCCCTTTCCTGAGACCGGAGGGAACACTGTTGTCTGTATTGAAAATTCTCTCTCCCTCTCTCTCCCTCTCCCTCCCTCTCTTTCTCTCTCTCTCCCTCTCTCTCTTTCTCTCTCTCTCTCCTCTCTCTCTCTCTCCTCTCTCTCTCTCTCTTTGTCTCTCTCTCTCTCTCTCTCTCTCTCTCTCTCTCTCTCTCTCTCTCTCTCTCTCTCTCTCTCTCTCTCTCTCTCTCTCTCTCTCTCTCTCCTCTCCTCTCCTCTCCTCTCCTCTCCTCTCCTCTCCTCTCCTCTCCTCTCCTCTCCTCTCCTCTCCTCTCCTCTCCTCTCCTCTCCTCTCTCTCTCTCTCTTTCTCTAGTAATTGTCGTTTGGTGTTTTATTTTTTCATTATGAACGAATTTCTATATGGGCGTGCGTGTATGCGTGTTATTTTCCAAGGTATTGGTTGAGGAATAATGGAATACAAAATGAGATTGTATATTTATTGATCCAAGTAAGATAAAGCCACTCCTGTAATACATCACCAACCTGTAAGGAAGAAAGAGTGCATATTCAGAATCTCATACCACCATTTTGACACTTGACACTGGTGCCTGCATTAACGTATTGGTTTTAATTTTAAATTAAAAAAGAAAATACATACCGTATCCGCCGTGGCCATATCCTCCGTGTCCGCCATGTCCATACCCACCATGTCCGACATGTCCATACCCGCCGTGTCCGCCGTGGCCATACCTGCCGTGTCCTCCATGGCCATATCCACCATGCCCGCCATGGCCATGCCCTCCGTGTCCACCGTGTCCATACCCAGGATCAGCTAATGGCCCTGCCGCCACACATGCCACAAGAAGAGCTACAACAGCAGCAACAAATATCTGTAAGGGACATTGACTCAATTAGATAAGGATAACCATACTTATTAGTTTTTAGAGAAAATAAAAGTAACCAAAAGACCACTCACAGCCTTGAGCGCCATCTCGAGACTCGGTTGTGATGCCAAGGAAGGTGAGAACACCAGTGCCAGGATCCGCCTCCGGCTCCCTTTTATATGACGGCCAGACAATGGCGGTTCTCGTGGCGCCTCGCAGGACGCTCGAGGCTCGCGATGGAGGACGCCAGTCGTGCTGGGAAGGGGCAAAGGGAATGCTTGTTATTTTTTCTGCTTATTTATTCCTTTATTGTCTTGTTTTGTCATGGTCATTTTTCGTATATGGCGGGAAGATAAGTATACATAGAGGAATATGTGCGTTTTCATTTTTGGTAATGCTGAATGCATACTTAAATTTAGTATGCGTTCAAACATGTTCCTTTATAGGTTAATGGGCTCCCCAACATGAGGTCGCTGAACCAATAGGGATCCACAAAAGGAAGGCTGGAATATTGGATTTCAAGAGACTTAGAGTGAATCCACAACAAGGTTCCTAAAGATGACGCTTTGTTAAAATCCGGAATTGTGTGCCTCGACTTTCACTTGAGAGATGAAAAAGTCGAGATTCATTTCTCTAGTTCTCAAACTGGGAGCCATAGCCTAGGGATGGCCATGGCAAGATTTTAGCAGGCTGTGTCATCCTAGACAGGCATTCCGTAAAACATTTATTATCATTCGTAAGTGCCTCGAGAGAAAACTGGAGGGGCATCGCAAAGATGTTTAGACTTTCGTAAGAAAGGAATGATGGGGAAAAGTTTGAAAAATAGGTCACTAGGCCATCGGACCTCGATGCTGCACCAAAATTTCTTTGTTTTACTTCATTATGAATGTGTGTTTAGGTACATTTATGTTGTGTGTGTGTGTGTGTTTATATATGTTTATATAGTTTTCTCTATAAACCGTGAGAGAATAAAGCATTGCATTTACGTTCACACGAAATTCAGCCCGATTGATCTGCATGAACCAGCCGAAAGATGACGTCATCGTAAACAATGCCCGAGACAGATAGGTTTCTCATTTTTCAGGAAATCCAGAAAGGGAGACAGCACTATCGATCGTGAAATAAAAGAAAAAAAAAGATCTAGAATCAGCTTATATTCAAGGATTCTTGTGTATATTTCGAATTTCCTGTGTATGAGCGGATTCATTTATAACAGAAAAAATGAAGGCAGGCTTACTTGAAAATCCCAGTTCAAGTAAAGGAACGTGACCGAAAGTATTCCAACATTCACCGTTTCTCTGTAACTTTGAGATTGAATGGTGGTTTGGAAAGCTCCAGTTACGAATAATAGCGAGAGAAAAAATAGGGGAGTTGGGAAATATTGGAAGAGAAGTGTGAGGCAAAAGAAGCTTGATAACTGAAGAATAATAACGAGTAACAGGGGCTGCCAAAAGAAGAGAAATAACTGAAAAAGAGAAAAGAGAATTCAAGATCCTCTCTCATTCTCTAAATCTATCTCTCATCTCCATGCTTATTATATTCTTTCTGATGTGTCATTAAGAGCAGATAAATGGCCTCGCTTCCTTGGGATATTTTTTTTCTTTCTTCTTGTTTTTGTGTCTGATTATGTGTCTATTTATGTATGTGGCATGTGCGCCTGATTATGTGCTGTATGTGTATGTTTAAAAGTGGGTGCATGTGTCTGTATCAATGAACGCTAAGATACTCTGACGGCGAATGCGTTATTGTGACGGTCCAAACGTTTTCCTGGAAAATGGTCGAAGCTGCGATAGAGAGCGTTTGTGATCTGCCCGTGAACCTTCTGACCAGTTTGCTGAAATTCTGAGAGGCCAGACCCAGTGAATATTCATGAAAATAAGTAGGTATATACACAACATCAATGCATATCTTTTTATCTACACACACACACGTACGTGCACACACACACATGCAGACATATATATGTATGTGCGTGTGCGCGCGCGCGCGTGTATGTGCGTGTGCGCATTCGCTTATATCTGTATATATGCATGCCCATATGAACTGAGTCGGGCCTCTCTCTTAATAAATCGGTCGAATTTCTCTTATTATTCAGTCATAGCACCCCCTCCTAAGTAGCTCCTGATTGAAGAGAGCGGGGGGGGGGGGTCAACGAGGCGTGACCTTAGAGTGTGTGATAAAAAAGTGTTTGCGTTTCTTTTTTTCTTTCTTTCTTTTTGTGAATGGTCTCCCGGGTGCCGAGGACCGACTTAGTTAAACCTCATTGGTCACGATACTATCATTGCGTATGTTATATTGTTTTATTACGGACATCTTCATTATTGTCATGAATGAAAGTATATTTTCCATCATGGAATTTGAATATTCATTTTCATTTTCTTGTTTCTTGCGTACTTTCTCTTGTTTGGGAATAATTAGAATAATGATAATGTCAGATCATGTTTTTGAATATTTAGACAATGGAGTTTTCCTAATGGTCAGTAGAGGATGCAACACAGAGATGCTCAGAAATACGTGAAAGATCTTTATTATTCACATCAGAGAGAAACCATTGTAAGAGCATCACCAGCCTGTGGGAAAGGAAAGGAAGCTTATTCAGTCTCGTCTCAGATTTAGACATTCTTTCTAGGCAGATTTTCAGAGCATTGTTAGGGTCTGTATTTCATATTGGACTAAAAGTTATGAACTTACCATATCCACCGTGTCCGCCATGGCCATATCCACCATGCCCGCCATGGCCGTATCCTCCATGACCATGTCCACCATGGCCATAACCTCCATGTCCGCCATGGCCATATCCTCCATGTCCACCGTGGCCATGCCCGCCATGGCCATATCCTCCATGTCCACCGTGGCCATGCCCGCCATGGCCATATCCTCCATGACCATGTCCACCATGGCCATACCCAGGATCAGCTAAAGGCCCTGCCGCCACACATGCCACAAGAAGAGCTACAACAGTAGCGATAAGTATCTGCAAAGACAGCAAGAACAATGTTATTATTCTTTTTGTTACTAACATCGACTGGAAATTGTTCTGGTAAACGGACTGGCCAAGCAAACACTCACAGCCTTGAGCGCCATCTCGAGACTCGGTTGTGATGCCAAGGAAGGTGAGAACGCCAGTGCCAGGATCCGCCTCCGGCTCCCTTTTATATGGCGGCCAGACAATGGCGGTTCTCGTGGCGCCTCGCAGGACGCTCGAGGCTCGCGGTGGAGGACGCCAGTCGTGCTGGGAAGGGGCAAAGGGATTGGGAATAGGATTTACGAATAAAGGATGCTTTTGGATTTCATTTTCTCATGTTTTATTTTTCTGCCTGTTGATTCACTGGTGGTCTTATATGACGGGAAGATAAGTGTGTATAGAGGAATATATGCGTTTTCATTGTTGGTAAATGCTGAATTAACACTGAAATATTAGACGTTAATAATGACATCGTATCATGATTTTGACAGATATTACCTTATTTTCATACAAAGTTAAAACATCTTTGCCACAGCCTGTAAGTTACTGGTCCCCAACATGAGGTCCCTGAGTCCTTAGGGAACCGCAAAGGGAAGGCTGGAATCTGGTGCTTCAAAGCTAATTTTAAAATCTCAAAGGACTCTAGAGTAAACAATATAATAAAAACAAGTTTCCAAATGATATCTTTTAGAAAAAAAAAATCGTATTTTTATGTCACATACGTCTTTCACTTGAGATATGAAAAGGTTTATTTATCTAGTTCTCAAAGTGGGAGCCACAGTCCAGGGATGGACATGGCAGGATTTTAGCAAGCAGTGTCATCCCGAACAGGATTTCCGTAAAACATTTATTATCATTCGTAAGTGCCTCGAGAGAAGACTGGAGGGGCATCGCAAAGATGTTTAGACTTTCGTAGGAAGGGAATGATGGGGAAAAGTTTGAGAAATAGGTCACTAGGCCATCGGACCTCGATGCTACACCAAAATTTCTTTGTTTTACTTCATTATGAATGTGTGTTTATGTACATTTATGTGTGTTTGTCTGTGTTTATATATGTAGCCCATATGCATAGTTTATAAACCGTGAGAGAATAAAGCATTGCATTTACGTTCACACGAAATTCAGCCCGATTGATCTGCATGAACCAGCCGAAAGATGACGTCATCGTAAACAATGCCCGAGACAGATAGGTTTCTCATTTTTCAGGAAATCCAGAAAGGGAGACAGCACTATCGATCGTGAAATAAAAGAAAAAAAAAAGATCAAGAATCAGCTTATATTCAAGGATTCTTGTTATATTTCGAATTTCGTATGTTGGAGCGGATTCATTTATAACAGAAAATCCTAGTTCAAGTAAAGGAACGTGACCGAAAGTATTCCAACATTCACCGTTTCTTTGTAACTTCGAGATTGAATGGTGGTTTGGAAAGCTCCAGTTACGAATAATAACGAGAGAAAAATAGGGGAGCTGGGAAATATTGGAAGAGAAGTGGGAGGCAAAAGAACCTTGGCAACTGAAGAATGGGGAGCGACAGGGGCTGCCAAAAAAAAGAGGAATAACTGAAAAAAAGAAAAGATTGAAGTTCCTCTCTCTTTCTCTAAATCTATCTCTCATCTCCATGTTTATTATTTTTCTTTCTGATGTGTCATTAAGAGCAGAATTCTAAATGCTATCGATAAATGGCCTCTCTACTTTGGGATGTTTTTTTTCTTTTTTTCTTTCTGTTTTTGTATGCCTGATTATGTGTGTCTATTTATGTGTGTGTGATATGTGCGTCTGATTATGTGCTGTATGTGTTTGAAAGTGGGTGCGTGTGTCTGTATCAGTGAACGCTAAGTTTGTGATCAGCCCGTGAACCTTCTGGGCTCCTTCTGAACTCAGCCGACCGGTTTGCTGAAATTTCGAGAGGCCAAACCCAATGAATATTCATAACAATAGGTAGGCATATACACAGAATTAATGCATAACTTTCTATCTACACGCACACACACACACACACACACACACACACACACATATATATATATATATGTGTGTGTGTGTGTGTGTGTGTGTGCGCGCGCGCGCGCGTGTATGTGCATGTGCGCAGTCGCTTATATCTGTAAATATGCAGAGACGGGCCTCTCTCTTAATAAATCGGTCGAATTTCTCTTATTTTTATTCAGTCATGCCACCCCCTCCTAAGAAGCCCCTCATTGAAGAGAGTGAGGTCAACGAGGCGAGTGTGTGATAAAAGAAGTTTTTGTGTTTTTCTATCTCTTCTTTCTTTCTTTCTTCCTTTTTTGTGAATGGTTTCCCGGGTGTCGAGTTAAACCTCATTGGTCACGATACTATCATTGCGTTTGTTATAGTGTTTTATTACGGACATCTTCAATATTGTCATGAATGAAAGTATATTTCCCATCATGGCATTTGAATAAAAATTCTTTTTCATTTTCTTTTATGCTGTTTGGGAATAATTAGAATAATAATAATATCAGATCATGTTTTTGAATACTTAGAGGTTTCTAAATGGTCAGTAGAGGATGTAACACAGAGATGCTCAGAAATACGTGAAAGATCTTTATTTTTCCAAATCAGAGAGAAGCCAATGTAAGAGCATCACCAGCCTGTGGGAAAGGAAAGAAAGTATATTCAGTCTCGTCTCAGATTTAGACATTCTTTCTAGGCAGATTTCCAGAGCATTGTCAAGGGGCTGTATTTCACATTGGATTAACAGTTATGAACTTACCATATCCACCATGTCCATGCCCGCCATGGCCATATCCTCCATACCCGCCATGACCATATCCTCCATGTCCACCATGGCCATGCCCTCCGTGTCCACCGTGCCCATACCCTCCATGTCCACTATGGCCATAGCCTCCATGCCCGCCATGGCCATAACCTCCGTGTCCACCATGGCCATACCCAGGATCAGCTAGTGGCCCTGCCGCCACACATGCCACAAGAAGAGCTACAACAGCAGCGATAAGTACCTGCAAAGACAGCAAGAACAATGTCATTATTCAATGTCTTTCTGTTACTGACATCGACTGGAAATTGTTCAGGTAAACAGACTGGCCGAGCAAACACTCACAGCCTTGAGCGCCATCTCGAGACTCGGTTGTGATGCCAAGGAAGGTGAGAACGCCAGTGCCAGGATCCGCCTCCGGCTCCCTTTTATATGGCGGCCAGACAATGGCGGTTCTCGTGGCGCCTCGCAGGACGCTCGAGGCTCGCGATGGAGGACGCCAGTCGTGCTGGGAAGGGGCAAAGGGATTGGGAATAGGATTTGCGAATAGAGGATGCCTTTGGATTTCATTTTCTTATGTCGTGTTATTTTTCTGCCTATTGATTCACTGGTGGTCTTATATGACGGGAAGATAAGTGTGTATAGAGGAATATATGCGTTTTCACTGTTGGTAAATGCTGAATTAACACTGAATTATTAGACGTTAGTAATGACGTATCATGAGTTTAGCCTTATTTTCATACAAAGTTAAAACATCTTTGCCACAGTCTGTAAGTTACTGGTCCCCAACATGAGGCCCCTGAGTCCTTAGGGAACCGCAAAGGGAAGGCTGGAATCTGGTGCTTCAAAGCTAATTTTAAAATCTCAAAGGACTCAAGAGTAAACAATATAATAAAAATAAGGTTCCAAATGATATCTTTTAGAAAAAAAATCGTATTTTTGTGTCACATACGCCTTTCACTTGAGAGATGAAAAGATTTATTTGTCTAGTTCTCAAACTGTGAGCCATAGCCCAGGGACGGCCATGGCAGGATTTTAGCAGGCCGTGTCATCCCAAACGGGCATTCCGTTAAACATTTATTATCATTCGTAAGTGCCTCGAGAGAAAACTGGAGGGGCATCGCAAAGATGTTTAGACTTTCGTAGGAAAGGAATGATGGGGAAAAGTTTGAGAAATAGGTCACTAGGCCATCGGACCTCGATGCTACACCAAAATTTCTTTGTTTTACTTCATTATGAATGCATGTTTATGTACATTTATGTTGTGTGTGTTTGTCTGTGTTTATATATGTAGCCCATATGCATAGTTTTCTATGTAAACCGTGAGAGGATAAAACAACATTTACGTTCACACGAAATTCAGCCCGATTGATCTGCATGAACCAGCCGAAAGATGACGTCATCGTGAACAATGCCCGAGACAGATAGGCTTTTCATTTTTCAGGAAATCCAGAAAGGGAGACAGCACTACCGTTCGTGAAATAAAAGAAGAAAAAAATCAAGAATCAGTTCACCTCGAAGGATTCTCCTGTATAATAGTTCGGATTTCCTATGTATCAGCGTATTTATTTGTATCAGAATGAAGTGACAGCAGACTGGCTTGAAAATTCAAGTTGAAGTAACGGAATGGGACCGAAAGTATTCTAACATCATTCACCGCTTTCCCTGCGACTTCGAGAATGAAGGATAATTTGGGAATGACAATATGAAGATGACAAACCCTAATGTGTGAAGAGCTCCAATTCGAATAATAGAGACAGAAAAATAAGGGAGTTGGAAAATATTGGATGAGAGGTGGGAGGCAAAAGAAGTTTTAGAACTGAAGAATTGGGAATTAGCAGGGACTGCGAAATGAAGAGAAAATAACTGAAAAAAGAGAAAAGAAATTAAGTTCTCTTTTTTCCCTAAATCTCTCAGTTCCATATTTATTATATTTTTCCTTGGGATGCCTATTTTTATTTTTTGTTGATTTTTTTTTTTCTCTCTCTTTTGTGTGTGTCTGATTATGTGTGTATATTTATGCGCGTGATGTGTGTGTTCATTATGTGCCGTATGTGCATGTATGAAAATGGGTACATGTGTGTCCGTATCACTGGACATTCAGTTACTCTGACGGCGAATGTGTTATTGTGACGGTCTAAACGTTTTCCTGAACAATGGTCGAGGCTGCGATAGAAAACGTTTGAGATCTGCCCGTGAACCTTCTGACCGGTTTGTTGAAATTCTGAGAGGCCAGACCCAAAAAATATTCATGAAAATAGTTAGGCATATACACAGAATCAACGCATATCTTTCTATCTACCTACCTACCTATCTTTATGTGTGTATGTGTGTACATATATGTATTATGTGTACGTATGTCTGTAGACACATAGCCACGCACACACACACATATGTATGTGTGTATGAGTGTGTGCATTCGCTTATTTCTGCATACATACATGTCCATATGTGTGCACATTCACTGGGTCGGGCCTCTCACTCTCTTAATTAACCGGTTGAACATATCAGCATTGGGAAGAATATTCATCAGCAGAACATTGCTTACTTTAGATTCATACAGAATATTGTTCTATGAAAATGCTTATTCTTATTTATATTCAGTTATGCCACCCCCTCCTAAGTAGCCCCTGCTTGAAGAGAGCGGGTGTGTCGACGAGGCGGGAGATGGCCCTATAGTGGGTAATAAGAGGAGACCTTGCGTGTGTATTTTATGTGAATGGTCTCCCTGGTGTCGAGGACGGAGTGGTGGCGAGCTTAGACCTCGCACTTCTCCGTTTGTCTGCCGTCTTTCTCTGTCCTCTGGCTGACGAGACGTCTACCTTTATGCGGTTGTGCCTCTCCTCGATGGCAGGTTCTTGCTTCCTCCCTTTGGAGTGTCTGAAGTGAAAGCATTGTGCAGCATCTGCGTCCGCACGAAGAGTAACTTCCTAAAGGAAGAGAGCTGATGGGTGTAAAGCGCTATTTCTTGTCTAGTTGGGTTTGTTTACAGATGGATAAATCACGGAGAGTTTAGATAGTTGAATGATTTACTCTGGTCGAAACGGTAGTCCTGGCCTAGGAAGGCTTTATTTCCATTACTAGTTAAACATGTGAGCTTTGTGCATAAGCTCTTGAACCTCATTGGTCAAGATGCTGTCATTGCGTATGTTATAACGTTATATTACTGACATCTACGTTAAATACTGTCATGTATGAAAGTCTAGTTTCCATCATGGCATTTTAATAAAGATTCATGTTATTTTTTGCCGAGTATTTTCTCTTGTTGAGAAATGATCGGTCATGTCAAATAATGTTTTTAAATATTTTGGCAGTGGAGGAAGTAACAGAGATGCTTAGATATACGTGAAAGATCTTTATTATTCACATCAGAGAAAAGCCATTGTAAGAGCATCACCAGCCTGTGGGAAAGAAAAGGAAGCATATTCAGTCTCGTCTCAGATTTAGACATTCTTTCTAGGCAGATTTCCAGAGCATTGTTAAGGGGCTGTTTTCATATCAGATTAGCAGTTATGAACTTACCATATCCTCCGTGTCCGCCATGGCCATAACCTCCATGTCCACCGTGGCCATGCCCGCTATGTCCATATCCTCCATGACCATGTCCACCGTGGCCATACCCTCCATGCCCGCCATGGCCATATCCTCCATGTCCATGCCCACCATGACCATAGCCCCCATGTCCACCATGGCCATGCCCTCCGTGTCCACCGTGCCCATACCCAGGATCAGCTACTGGCCCTGCCGCCACACATGCCACAAGTAGAGCTACAACAGCAGCAATAGATACCTGCAAAGACAGCAAGAATGTCATTATTTAGTATTTCTGTTATTGACATCGACTGGAAATTGTTCAGGTAAACAGACTGGCCGAGCAAACACTCACAGCTCTGAACGCCATCTCGAGACTCGGTTGTGATGCCAAGGAAGGTGAGAACGCCAGTGCCAGGATCCGCCTTCGACTCCCTTTTATATGGCGGCCAGACAATGGCGGTTCTCGTGGCGCCTCGCAGGACGCTCGAGGCTCGCGATGGAGTACGTTAATCGTGCTCGGAAGAGGCAAAAAGAATGGAAATAGGATTCATAAGCAAATATAGCTTCGGATTTCACAGGCGTTACTTCTTTATTTTGTTATTTATTGTTTATTGATCCACCTTTTGGTTTGGTTCTAGTTGTGGCTCTTCTATAACGAGGCGATATGTGTACATTAAGAAATAGATGCATTTTCATTGTTGATGAGTGGTGAATGCAAACTACACAATGATGCGTTGTAATGATTATGACTTAGTTATTACTCATTTTTAAGCAATTTAAACATGTTCCTCTGCCACAGTCAGTAGGCTACTGATACCCAACATGAGGTCCCCGAGCCATTAGGGATCCGCAGAACCAAAGTTCAGAATTTCAAGTGTGTCCAGTGTAAACAATACACGAGAGATCGAAGCACGAGGTCTATTTATCTGGTTCTAAACTGTTTGTGGACATTCGTGATGGTGTGTGTGAGTGTTTTTTTTTGTGTGTGTGTGTGTGTGTGTGTTTTTATGTATAGCTTACATGCATAGAGAATAAAACATACCATTTACTTACACATGAAATTCAGCCCGATTGATCTGCATGAACCAGCCGAAAGATGACGTCATCGTAAACAGTGCCCGAGACAGATAGGCTTTTCAGTTTTAAGAAAATCCGGAAAGGGAGACAGCACTACCGTTCGTGAAATAATGAAAAAGAAAAAAAAGAATCAATAATCAGTTCACCTCCCTAGGATAATACTTTGAATTTCCTGTATACAAGTGTATCTGTCTGTATCAGAACAGACTGTAGACTTACTTGGAAAACCTAGTTTCAGTGTTTTCCAACATCATTCACAACTTTTCCAGTGACTTTGAAATAGAATAAGGATTTGGAAACAATCTTGATATCAGGATGTCAAACAGTAATGCGTGAAGAGCTCCAGTTTCGAATAACGAAGCGAAAATGAGGGAACTGGAAAATATTAGAACAGAAGTGGGAAAGGCAAAAGAAGGTTGACAACTAAAGAACACTGAGTAACAGAACTACGAAAGAATAAGACACAAAGTTCTTTTCTTTTTCTCCAAATTCATTTTTCTCGCTTTTATTATATTATTTCTTTCAGATGCAAAATTCTAAATTCTATAGACAGATGACCTCTCTTCTCTTCTGTCTGCGCATGCATGTCTGTTTATGTGTGTGAGGTGGTGTCTGCTTATGTACATGTGCTGTTTGTGTATGTTTGACAGTGTGCGTATGTGAGTTCTGATGGACACTAAAGTTAATCTTTCAACAAATACATTATTGTGACGGTCTATACGTTTTCCAAAATATAGGTAAAGATTACGAAACAGCGTCTGCGATCGACCTTCTGAGTTGTGTGTGTGAACTGTGCCGCTTTGTTGGAATTGCGAGAGGCCAGACCCGATGGATATCCACAACTATGAACCGAGACAGAAATTTCTTCCTATCTCTATAGCTATCTACCTATGTGCGTGTCCTACATGTATAAATGAATTAATACATATTTAAACATATAGATATAGGTATGTGTACAAGCGCGCTTACATATATATATATATATATATATATATATATATATATATATATATATATATGTGTGTGTGTGTGTGTGTGTGTGTGTGTGTGTGTGTGTGTGTGTGTGTGTGTATGCATGTATGTGTACAAATATACATACACACGCGTATGTGTGTTTATATACATATATGTGTATGTGTCATGTATACATATGTGCCTATTCACTGTGTCGGACCTCTCGCTATTTTAACAGATGGGCCGAATATATCAGCATGGGAAAATAAAAACTGTTCTCGTCTTCATAATAGGCTTAGAACGTCACTTAATTTAGATTCAATTAGGATATTGTTGTTTGAAAATATATGTTCTTATTCTTATCCAGTCATGCCACTCCACAACTAAACAGACCCTGACTTCAGACAGCGGAGGTTATTAAAAAAAATAATAATAAAAAAAAATGGTTAGCTGAATGATTTACGCTGGTCGAGAAGGTAGGCCTATGTTGGGAATACAACTATAGATGGCCATAACTTTTAGTGCTATTCATAGTTGAAAACATGTAAGGGCTTGGACGTATCGGCATTTAGACCATATTTTATAGCGTTAATTGACATTCATCTTGAATATTCTTATATAGCAAAGGATAGGTTCCATTATGGCATTTTAGCGACGATTCATTTCCATTGGCCATTTTCTTTTTTGCTGGATATTTTCTCTTGCTGAGGAATGATTAGTGATGTCAGATAAAGTTTTTAAATGCTTAGAGACAATGGAGGTTTCTAAATGGTCAGTAGAGGATGTAACACAGAGATGCTTAGAAATACGTTAAAGATCTTTATTATTCACATCAGAGAAAAGCCATTGTAAGAGCATCACCAGCCTGTGGGAAAGAAAAGGAAGCATATTCAGTCTCGTCTCAGATTTAGACATTCTTTCTAGGCAGATTTCCAGAGCATTGTTAAGGGGCTGTATTTCATATTGGATTAACAGTTATGAACTTACCATATCCACCGTGTCCGCCATGGCCATATCCTCCATGTCCACCATGGCCATACCCTCCATGCCTGCCATGGTCATATCCTCCATGTCCACCATGGCCATGCCCTTTCTTTCTTTCTTTTTCTTTCTTTTTGCTTTTGTATGTCTGATTATATGTGTCTATTTATGCATGTGATATGTGCGTCTCATTATGTGCTGTATGTGTATGTTTGGAAGTGGGTGCATGTGTCTGTATCAGTGAACGCTAAGTTACTCTGACGGCGAATGCGTTATTGTGACGGTTCAAACGTTTTCCTGAACATTGGTCGAGGCTACGATAGAGAACGTTTTTGATCAGCCCATGAACCTTCTGAGTTCCTTCTGAACTCAGCCGACCGGTTTGCTGAAATTTCGAGAGGCCAAACCCAATGAATATTCATGAAAATAGGTAGGCATATACACAGAATCAATCCATATCTTGCTATCTACACACACATGTACGGACACCCATACCTATGTATGTGTGCGCGTGTAAGTGCTTGTGCGCATTCGCTTATATCTGTATATATGCATGGCCATATGTACTGAGTCGGGCCTCTCTCTTAATAAATCGGTCGAATATTTCAGCATTGGAAAGAATGCTGATTAGCAGAACATACTTTAGATTCACACAGAATATTGCTCTATGGAAATGTTTATTTTTCTTATTTTTATTCAGTCATGCCACCCCTCCTAAGTAGCCCCTGATTGAAGAGAGTGAGGTCAACGAGGCGGGAGATGGTCTTAGAGTGTGTGATAAAAGAAGTGTTTTTTTTCTTTCTTTCTTTGTGAATGGTCTCCCGGGTGTCGAGGACCGACTTAAACAGTTAAACCTCATTGGTCACGATACTATCATTGCGTTTGTTATATTGTTTTATTACGGACATCTTCAATATTGTCATGAATGAAAGTATATTTTCCATCATGGCATTTGAATAAAAATTCTTTTTCATTTTCTATTTTGTTGCGTATTTTCTCTTGTTTGGGAATAATTAGAATAATAATGTCAGATCATGTTTTTCAATATTTAGACAATGGAGGTTTCCTAATGGTCAGTAGAGGATGTAACACAGAGATGCTCAGAAATACGTGAAAGATCTTTATTATTCAAATCAGAGAGAAACCATTGCAAGAGCATCACCAGCCTGTGGGAAAGGAAAGGAAGCTTATTCAGTCTCGTCTCAGATTTAGACATTCTTTCTAGGCAGATTTTCAGAGCATTGTTAGGGTCTGTATTTCATATTGGACTAAAAGTTATGAACTTACCATATCCACCGTGTCCGCCATGCCCGCCATGGCCATATCCTCCATGACCATGTCCACCATGGCCATACCCTCCATGCCCGCCATGGCCATATCCTCCATGTCCACCATGGCCATAACCCCCATGTCCACCGTGGCCATGCCCTCCGTGTCCACCATGGCCATACCCAGGATCAGCTAGTGGCCCTGCCGCCACACATGCCACAAGAAGAGCTACAACAGTAGCGATAAATACCTGCAAAGACAACAAGAACAAAATCATTATTTAATTAGTCTTCCTGTTACTGACATCGACTGGAAATTGTTCAGGTAAGCAGACTGGCCGAGCAAACACTCACAGCCTTGAGCGCCATCTCGAGACTCGGTTGTGATGCCAAGGAAGGTGAGAACGCCAGTGCCAGGATCCGCCTCCGACTCCCTTTTATATGGCGGCCAGACAATGGCGGTTCTCGTGGCGCCTCGCAGGACGCTCGAGGCTCGCGATGAAGGACGCCAGTCGTGCTGGGAAGAGGCAAAGGGATTGGGAATAGGATTCATAAGCAAATATGGCTTCGGGTTTCACAGGCGTTACTTCTTTATTTTGTTATTTGTTGTTTATTGATCCACCTTTTGGTTTGGTTCTTGTCGTGGCTCTTCTGTGACGAGGAGATATATGTACATTAAGAAATAGATGCGTTTTCATTGTTGATGAATGGTGAATGCATACTACACAATGATGCGTTGTAATGATTATGACTTAGTTATTACTCATTTTTAAGCAAAATAAACATGTTCCTCTGCCACAGTCAGTAGGCTACTGATACCCAACATGAGGTCCCCGAGCCATTAGGGATCCGCAGAAGCAAAGTTCAGAATTTCAAGTGAGTCCAGTGTAAACAATACACGAGAGATCGAAGCACGAGGTCTATTTATCTGGTTCTAAACTGTTTGTGGACATTCGTGATGGTGTGTGTGTGCTTTTGCGTTTTTATGTATAGCCTATATGCATAGAGAATAATACATACCATTTACGTACACATGAAATTCAGCCCGATTGATCTGCATGAACCAGCCAAAAGATGACGTCATCGTCAACAGTGCCCGAGACAGATAGGCTTTTCAGTTTTAAGAAAATCCGGAAAGGGAGACAGCACTACCGTTCGTGAAATAATGAAAAGAGAAAAAAAAAGAATCAATAATCAGTTCACCTCCCTAGGATAATACTTTGAATTTCCTGTATACAAGTGTATCTGTCTGTATCAGAACAGACTGTAGACTAACTTGGAAAACCTAGTCCCAGTGTTTTCCAACATCATTCACAACTTTTCCAGTGACTTCGAAATAGAATGAGGATTTGGAAACAATCTTGATATTAGGATGTCAAACAGTAATGCGTGAAGAGCTCCAGTTTCGAATAACGAAGTGAAAGTAAGGGAGCTGGAAAATATTAGAACAGAAGTGGGAGAGGCAAAAGAAGGTTGACAACTAAAGAACACTGAGTGACAGAACTACGAAAAAATAAGACATAAAGTTCTTTTTCTCTAAATTCATCTTTCTCGCTTTTATTATATTATTTCTTTCAGATGTCTCTTAAATAGAAAAATTCTAAATTCTATAGACGAATGACCTCTCTTCTGTCTGTGCATGCATGTCCGTTTATGTGTGTGAGGTGGTGTCTGCTTATGTACATGTGCTGTTTGTGTATGTTTGACAGTGTGCGTATGTGAGTTCTGATGGACACTAAAGTTAATCTTTCAACAAATACATTATTGTGACGGTCTATACGTTTTCCAAAATATAGGTAAAGATTACGAAACAGCGTCTGCGATCGACCTTCTGAGTTGTGTGTGTGAACTGTGCCGCTTTGTTGGAATTGCGAGAGGCCAGACCCGATGGATATCCACAAATATGAACCGAGACAGAAATTTCTTCCTATCTGTATAGCTATCTACCTATGTGCGTGTCCTACATGTATAAATGAATTAATACATATTTAAACATATAGATATAGGTATGTGTACAAGCGCGCTTACATATATATATATATATATATATATATATATATATATATATATATATGTGTGTGTGTGTGTGTGTGTGTGTGTGTGTGTGTGTGTGTGTGTGTGTGTGTATATAATATATATATATATATATATATATATATATATGTGTGTGTGTGTGTGTGTGTGTGTGTGTGTGTGTGTGTGTGTGTGTGTGTGTGTGTATGCATGTATGTGTACAAATATACATACACACGCGTATGTGTGTTTATATACATATATGTGTATGTGTCATGTATACATATATGTGCCTATTCACTGTGTCGGACTTCTCGCTATTTTAACAGATGGGCCGAATATATCAGCATGGGAAAATAAAAACCGTTCTCGTCTTCATAATAGGCTTAGAACGTCACTTAATTTAGATTCAATCAGGATATTGTTTTTTGAAAATATATGTTATTATTATTCAGCCATGCCACTCCACATCTAAACAGACCCTGACTTCAGACAGCGGAGGTTATTTAAAAAAAAAAAAAATGGCTAGCTGAATGATTTACGCTGGTCGAGAAGGTAGGCCTATGTTGGGAATACAACTATAGATGGCCATAGATTTTAGTGCTGTTCATAGTTGAAAACATGTAAGGGCTTGGATGTATAAGCATTTAGACCATATTTTATAGCGTTAATTGACATTCATCTTGAATATTCTTATATAGCAAAGGATAGGTTCCATTATGGCATTTTAGCGACGATTCATTTCCATTGGCCATTTTCTTTTTTGCTGGATATTTTCTCTTGCTGAGGAATGATTAGTGATGTCAGATAAAGTTTTTAAATGCTTAGAGACAATGGAGGTTTCTAAATGGTCAGTAGAGGATGTAACACAGAGATGCTTAGAAATACGTTAAAGATCTTTATTATTCACATCAGAGAAAAGCCATTGTAAGAGCATCACCAGCCTGTGGGAAAGAAAAGGAAGCATATTCAGTCTCGTCTCAGATTTAGACATTCTTTCTAGGCAGATTTCCAGAGCATTGTTAAGGGGCTGTATTTCATATTGGATTAACAGTCATGAACTTACCATATCCACCGTGTCCGCCATGGCCATATCCTCCATGTCCACCATGGCCATACCCTCCATGCCTGCCATGGTCATATCCTCCATGTCCACCATGGCCATGCCCTTTCTTTCTTTCTTTTTGCTTTTGTATGTCTGATTATATGTCTATTTATGCATGTGATATGTGCGTCTCATTATGTGCTGTATGTGTTTGTTTGGAAGTGGGTACATGTGTCTGCATCAGTGAACGCTAAGTTACTCTGACGGCGAATGCGTTATTGTAACGGTTCAAACGTTTTCCTGAACATTGGTCGAGGCTACGATAGAGAACGTTTTTGATCAGCCCATGAACCTTCTGAGTTCCTTCTGAACTCAGCCGACCGGTTTGCTGAAATTTCGAGAGGCCAAACCCAATGAATATTCATGAAAATAGGCATATACACAGAATCAATCCATATCTTTCTATTTACACACACATGTACGGACACCCATACCTATGTATGTGTGCGCGTGTAAGTGCTTGTGCGCATTCGCTTATATCTGTATATATGAATGGCCATATGTACTGAGTTGGGCCTTTCTCTTAATAAATCGGTCTAATATTTCAGCATTGGAAAGAATGCTGATTAGCAGAACATACTTTAGATTCACACAGAATATTGCTCTATAGAAATGTTAATTTTTCTTATTTTTATTCAGTCATGGCACCCCTCCTAAGTAGCCCCTGATTGAAGAGAGTGAGGTCAACGAGGCGGGAGATGGTCTTAGAGTGTGTGATAAAAGAAGTGTTTTTTTTCTTTCTTTCTTTCTTTTTGTAAATGGTCTCCCGGGTGTCGAGGACCGACTTAAACAGTTAAACCTCATTGGTCACGATACTATCATTGCGTTTGTTATATTGTTTTATTACGGACATCTTCAATATTGTCATGAATGAAAGTATATTTTCCATCATGGCATTTGAATAAAAATTCTTTTTCATTTTCTATTTTGTTGCGTATTTTCTCTTGTTTGGGAATAATTAGAACAATAATAATGTCAGATCATGTTTTTCAATATTTACACAATGGAGGTTTCCTAATGGTCAGTAGAGGATGTAACACAGAGATGCTCAGAAATACGTGAAAGATCTTTATTATTCAAATCAGAGAGAAACCATTGCAAGAGCATCACCAGCCTGTGGGAAAGGAAAGGAAGCTTATTCAGTCTCGTCTCAGATTTAGACATTCTTTCTAGGCAGATTTTCAGAGCATTGTTAGGGTCTGTATTTCATATTGGACTAAAAGTTATGAACTTACCATATCCACCGTGTCCGCCATGGCCATATCCACCATGTCCACCGTGGCCATGTCCACCGTGGCCATGCCCGCCATGGCCATATCCTCCATGACCATGTCCACCATGGCCATACCCTCCATGCCCGCCATGGCCATACCCTCCATGCCCGCCATGGCCATACCCTCCGTGTCCACCGTGCCCATACCCAGGATCAGCTAGTGGCCCTGCCGCCACACATGCCACAAGAAGAGCTACAACAGTAGCGATAAATACCTGCAAAGACAGCAAGAACAAAATCATTATTTAATTAGTCTTTCTGTTACTGACATCGACTGGAAATTGTTCAGGTAAACAGACTGGCCGAGCAAACACTCACAGCCTTGAGCGCCATCTCGAGACTCGGTTGTGATGCCAAGGAAGGTGAGA
>NC_091576.1:14973492-14985992 GCF_042767895.1 Penaeus vannamei
ATCACCTGAAGCCAATTATTAGTCCTACCTATCTTACCTGTTTCCCCTTTTCCTACATTTTTTAAAAAGATTCTCTTTTCCTTTTCTTACTATACTAAGTAATTTAATAAGATTTTAATAATCATAAAATCATAATATTATTAACAGTATCAATATTAATTACATAAGGAAAAATCAAGGAATGGGGAAATCAGGTTAGGTCACTCATGCCTAATTGACTCCTTGATGGCTAAGCACTTGTGTAGCCATTGACCAAAAGTTACAGTGGATAGTACATTAAACCATTACCGATGGGTTGATATATGCCAATAAAACATCATTCCATTTCCTATATAAGGTTAGAGAAATGTTATGTAATTTCTGTTGAAGTAACCCTATATTAATATTCTATTTAATCCATTGGGACTGGGTATTTACACTATCCACTGTAATTTCATTTTGTAAATTTTGTTTACATGTAGATTGTTCCACAGGTGTTCAATCACCAAAGAGCCAATGGCCCTACATGAGCTCATTCCTTGAATTTCTATGAATAATTTAAATTCTATTAATATCTAAACTGTTACCATTATTACTGATATTATGGGTATTATAATCTTATCAAAATACTAATTACAAGACAATATGAAAAAGAATCTTCCCAGAAATCAGGGAAAAGGGCAAACAGGTGAGATAATAGGAATAAGAATTGACTTCTCTGTAAATAAGCTCTTGTGGAGACATCTATGAATAAACAAAATCAATAAACTAAAATCATAGTGGACATGGCAAGTATATAATGCCATCCCAGTAGTAAAGGGTTATATAATTTACAACTTACAGTTTCGTGAGGTGTTACTAACATCATTATTACTTTAATATCTATATCCCTTTCTAAAATTATCTTACATACAAACTCTTAGTCATGGAACTCTTTTTTTCAGATATGGATTCATTACAGTATTTGATGGTATTTGGTAGTTCTTAATTCCAAAACAAATGCACTAAAAAAGTCTTACCGAAACACGTATGTGTGACTTTTCAGCTCGGAGTTCCTGCCGCAAGCCTTCTAAAAGGGCTGTAACTGCATATTTTGTGGCAGTATAGAAGTGTATGGGTGCACTTCCAGTGACCACATGTCCCAGGATACTGTAAAAAATCACTTGCATAACAATTCAACTAATTAAAAGAATATTCTACATCCATTTTTACCATTGGCCTTTAAGATTGTTTCAGGTCATCGACTACCAACCACTATTTCCTAATTCAAGTAAAGGTATAGACCATCTTTTGGAACAATAGAATAAAATATAATAATAATGATCCTTTTAGCATAAAAATAAAAAAGAGAATAAGAAATATTTCACAGTTATACTTCTTATACACAAAATTTCAAGATATTGTATTAAAAGCAGCAACCTAATATCTATTTTCCACAAACTGAATTTAGAGATTATCTAAGAGTATACACTTTAAATCTTTTAACCAGTACTTTGGAGTCTTCTACTGAAATCTTTAGTTACTATTATATTCCATGACAGTTCAAAGGTTTTAGGTATCTATTTATGTCATCATAAGTTAAATGCTTGCCGGTCACACCTTATTCTTGTTATATTTTTCACCTCAAAATGTATTCTTAGGTTTAATTTTTGAATGCAGATATCACATTACTTTTATTATAAAAGTGCTCAGTTACATTCAATAACCCATAGAATTTGGTAGAAAAAAATATTTACCTGCTAATATGAATGATATGGCCATCATCCACCTTACGTTCCTTCATGGATGCTACAGCTTCTTTAGTGCAAAGACAAAGAGCCACTACATTCAAATCCAACATTTCCCTCCACTCTTCGGGTGTACCATCTACAGAGCAATGGATATTTATTTATGTTAATATGTTACATACATAACAATATTACAGAATAAAAGTGTGATTATTTCACTGAGAAATGCAAATATCCATATTTTCCTCATAATGACATTTCCATTCAAATAATCATAAACTTGCAATTACCAAGAAGACTGTGATTGTGAGACATCCCAGCATTATTGATACAGACGTCAACACCACCAAACTGCTGCTTAATGCCCGTGAAGAGATTTAGAACTTCCAAATCTTTGGTCAAGTCACACTTCATGGCTGTCAGGCTTCCTGGCATTCCTGACAGTTCATTTGAAAGAGCCTTGTAAAACAGATAAGAGAACTTTTGCTAATCATACAGACATATAAATGAAAATATATATAATGCAATGCTTTGAGGTCAAGGTATACATTGTCTTGTAATCAGTTAGATTTACATAAATTTCATACGATGCTGAGAAGTATAGTAGTTTTCTCCAATCAAAGCTTCAAGACAATGAGTACTACACTACTTTCCCATATATTCTGCCAGAAAAAATATAAAACTACATCTTGCCTTTTAACAAATTATTTGCTAACTGGCTTTTGAGGTTTCTTAACTATATATGACCAAGACTGACCCAATTGTAAAGGCAAGTTCAAGTGTGCCTTTCTTATTCTAGAATACACACCTGAATCCTGTCAGCATTACGTGCTGCTCCTATTACTTTCATGCCTGCACCAACCAGCTGTCGGCAGATGGTAGCTCCAATGCCCGAACTTGCTCCAGTGACCAGAGCAACACGCCCAATCCAACGCTCCATTGTGAGATATTTAGAAGCTGAAAATTATATGCTGATTTATTAACCTCCCTTTCAATTTATTATTTAATTTTATTTATGAGTGAATGGTCATTAATTTTGTAATAATAAGACCTTTTTTGTAATTTGTATATCTGTCATCATATCATTTAGCATTAAGTGTGTTGGTGTGATGGTAGTGGTGAAGGTGGTGTGATTGTGGTGGTAGTAGTAGTCTGGCAGTGGTGGTGGTAGTGTGGCAGTGGTGGTGGTAGTGTGGCAGTGGTGGTGGTAGTGTGGCAGTGGTGGTAGTAGTAGTCTGGCAGTGGTGGTGGTAGTGTGGCAGTGGTGGTGGCAGTGGTGGTGGTAGTGTGGCAGTGGTGGTGGCAGTGGTGGTGGTAGTGTGGTGGTGGTGGTGGTAGTGTGGCGGTGGTGGTGGTTGTGTGGCGGTGGTGGTGGTAGTGTGGCGGTGGTGGTGGTAGTGTGGCGGTGGTGGTGGTTGTGTGGCGGTGGTGGTGGTAGTGTGGCGGTGGTGGTGGTAGTGTGGCGGTGGTGGTGGTAGTGTGGTGGTGGTAGTGTGGCGGTGGTGGTGGTAGTGTGGCGGTGGTGGTGGTAGTGTGGAGGAGGTGGTGGTAGTGTGGCGGTGGTGGTGGTAGTGTGGCGGTGGTGGTGGTAGTGTGGCGGTGGTGGTGGTAGTGTGGCGGTGGTGGTGGTAGTGTAGCAGTGGTCTTCATAGTGAGGCAATGGTGGTGGTAGTGTGACCATGGTGGTGATGTAGAGGTGCTGGGGTTGTGACAGTGGTAGCAGGGATAGTGATAGTAACTGTAATGATGATGATAGCATGATGATGGTGATAGTAACTAATGGAAACTATTAAATATATATATATATACACATATAATGATGGGAAGTTCCTCTCTAACACACACATACATGTTATGTGTGAGGAGACGGTGCTTCTCAGGAATAATATTCAAGAACCTAAAAACTATATGGCTTAAACGTAAACGAAAAGAAGTAATTTACCACAGTCCAAGCAAAATTCTTATGTAATGAGGTCTCCTAGCACAAAATGAATTAACGAAATATGTGTAAAGAACATCTGAAGAATAATGCACCTCATTATAGTCTTCTCAGCTAATGACATATACAAACAAAAGTATTACAACTAACACATAACAAGGACTTACCAAACCTTCGAATTCACACCGACTGTCGGAGTTACCGACTTACCGGGTGGTATAATACACTACTTAGCAACTTTACTTCTATACTGTACAGCGATACCGAAAGTTTATTCATATAGTATTACAGCTTTTCGGCTTTCATCATTAGCTAAGAAGTTGAAGGCACTGAAGTATGGAGAGAAGAGAGAGGGATTTTTTTTTTTTTTTTTTTTTTTTTTTTTTTTTTTTTTTTACTTAAAGTTTATGGAGACAGGGAGGGAGGAAGGGACAAGTTTATGTATTACACCTAATGAAAATGCCAAATCAAACTTTATAACTATACAAGGGAAACACGATAATCTTGCTTATAATATAGTAGTAATGGTGACTAGTTAACTCAAAATAGCTTATACATGATATGCATAAATCAAAACTAATCAGTAGTCTTATCAAAAGTCAATTTTGGGGATCACACCGGTACTTGAAATCTACTAATAAAAATCCAATAGTTTTCGACGTGATTCCTCAGTCTTCGCCTTTCTATCTAAAGCAAATCCCTGGTGTCAGAGAGATCGTGAACGTAAGATAACGACTTTTGATAAAGGAGAATGACAGAACGGCACTCTTTGACCTTATTTTCACCATCCTATCTCGTATTTTATTGCCATTTCCAAAAAATAATACGTAGGAAACGTGTGTTAAAGGAACGATAGGTCGCAACCACAGAGGCCCATATAATCCCACTGCCTGAAGCGATCGCCCGTCTCTCTCAGGGTTGCACGGCAGAGTCATCGTTACACAGGATACTGGCGTCCTGCCGATAAAAGTAAGAGCAAGATACGGTCTTCTATCAAGGTTCCCTAAGAGGTAAATATTGAGATATTGGTATAGTTTCACCAGGGATTCACAACTCATTACAGTAAAGTTTTATCGTATTTCCTGAGGTTTGTGGGTATAGTGGTTTCGTTTACCTTCTGCTTCCCGAGAGGTGTGTGGTATATTAGCTGTTTTATTTCTGGATTTAAATCGTTCTCTTACAAATTGTTTGGCATTTTGTATAAGGCAGATATATCCTCCAAAGGCCCCTCTATCCCTGTGTGTGTAGATGTGATCTTGACAGTTTTTCTGAAGTTTGAGTCCAGATATATCCTAAGTAGTTTGTCTCAAGTGTCTGACAGAGCTATAGAGTCCTGTTTGGACCTGCCCTACACACACTTGACACCTAACAACTAACATATTATGCTAACTAACAAGTGAACAGAACTTAGCCACATAACACAAAATGTAGTTAGCCTATTGCTGCATTCGAAACTCCTTGTCTTGCTCATCCAAACAACTTATGAGGATCAGCAGGACAACTAGGCCACATTCCGAACCTCCGAAGCCTTCATTGCCTACCATGCTACCAGCTCGATAGTAAACATTCACTGTTTGGTGTAAGTTACATATAGTGACATGCATAGATAGATGGAAATAGACACCACCATCTTATAGATGGGGAAAAATAGAATGGGATATATCATAGTTTAAGCTGCAGCGGCCTCATAGATACTGGTAAATGACATAAATGTGCCAAAAGAGCCTACCGTTTGAAAAATGTCTTCACGTTCACTCAGGCAAAACACACCATGCATTGCACAGCAAAATCAAGTGAATGGTTGACTTGACAAAATGTTTCGCAAAGTGCTGTGTGGAGAACAGGACAAGAGTTGCAAGTAGTTCACATTGCCTGGCGGCCCATTTATAAAAGACTAAAATGGCCGCCTCTTAGAATCTTAAAAGTATATCTTTTATGATGGCATCTGTCCTCAAGCTGGTAGACTAGCAAAAAAAAAATGCACTATGTATTTGATGAGAAACTGGGATTTTTTTTTATCGGCCTAAAGGGCTATAAAATTGCCTATTAGTAACATATGGTTGCCTGCAACTGTCATTGTTTGCATACAAATGGTATTGTGATGTCATCTCGTCCTGCTTGCGTGGCTGGAAAGGAGGGGGAGATGGATAGCTTGTCCAGGACGCCAAAGTAGGGGTTCCAAATGGTCAAAATATCTTGTCCATCGTATTGGACGAGGAGTTCTGAACGCAGCATCGTAGACCTATTTCACCAGCTAGTTTCACCAGCTATCCAACTTTACAGCTTTTATTTTTGGTCCCAGTTATACACTGTGTAATATTCCTCTATCTGTAGTTGTTTTAAATTACAAATGACCAGTTCAAGAGATCTGTGGAAGTATTGGCAGTTGTTGACAAAGTGACTAAACCCCTCTCTGTGAGTTAGTTCCTATTACTGCAGCCAACAACCTTGAGGGCACTCTGTATGAGTCTTTAAACATCACTATGTCCACAATCCTTCCTAACTCCAGGGGTCTTGTCTCCAGTGTCTCACCCAATCATTGTTGTTTATGACCAATTTTCTTCATTTTTTATACCATCTATACCTGTGTATAGGAGTGCCGAGTTCTGTGGTACTGACCATAGATTGTGGCTACCCTCCGAGTCCATTTCAAAACCCCCCAGCGGACCAATGATCACTCCAGGGTGTTTCACTTGGACAGGCTGAAGGAGGGGGAATGTGCCGGGGGTTTGCTGAGGCAGTCTCTGGTCATTTCACAGCGCTCGAAAATCTGATGGACCCTGTACTTCTGTGGGACACCTTCAAACGTGAAACGCTTAATGCAGCCCAAGAGACAATTGGTGAACCTCCAAGAGCAAGGTGAAATTTCATCTCGCAGGAGACACTGGATGCCATAGATGCTTGTCGTGCGGCTCGTCTGGCAGGGGATCGAGATTTGCACCGTTCTCGGGTGCGCAGAACTTGGTCTTTGTTAAGAAGGGACAAGGAACAGTTTATTAGGAATCTTGCAGAGGAGGTAGAAGGCCATTTCTTAGAAAGCTGAACTCCAAGCCCTCTTCAGAGTGACAGCAGTTCGCTCAGAAAGTGGTCAGATCGTCTCAGATCCTGTTGCGGTGCGGGAACGTTGGGCTGAGTATTTTGAGCAGTTGTATCAGGTTGACACACCAACAGTTGGATGCGGGTAGTGCCGAGATTCCATTGCCGGACCCACCCATCAGTGAGGATGCCCCCTCCATAATCGAAGTTAGGGGGACGATCTCCAAGCTGAAGAGTGGTAAAGCAGCTGGTATATACGGCATCCTAGCTGAACTGTTAAAGTCTGGTGGTGAACCTATGGCGGGGGGTTGCATGCCGTCCTGGCTGCCATCTGGCAGTCTGGTACCATTCCCCTTGACCTGTTGAGGGGTGTGGTCATCCCTCTCTGTAAGGGGAAGGGGGACTGATGGGACTGCAGCAACCACCGAGGCATCACACTGCTTAGTATACCAGGCAAGGTTCTTGCCCACATCCTTCTGAGACGTATCAGAGATCACCTACTAAGGCATCAGAGACTGGAGCAATCTGGATTCACTCCTGGTAAGTCCACAATAGACCGTATCCTAGCTCTTCAAGTCATTATAGAACGTTGTCGTGAGTTCAGGCGTGTGCTGCTTGCAGCCTACATCAACCTCAAGAAGGCATTCGTTACGGTGCATTGGGAATCACTCTGGGAGATCTTGAGACTGAGAGGAATTCCAGCAAGGATTACTGGACTAATAGCAAGTCTATATACTGGTACTGAAAGTGCTGTAAAGTGTGGTGGGGGCCTGTCAAGCTTTCCTGTTAGTTCAGGAGTGAGGCAAGGCTGTGTCCTTGCACCAACGCTTTTCAACACTTGCATGGACTGGATAATGGGCAGAGCTACTGTTCAAAGTCATTGTGGAGCAACTCTGGGCAATATCAAGGTTACCGACCTTGACTTTGCTGATGATGTTGCCATTCTATCTGAGTCTTTGGAATCCTTAGCTGTGGCTCTCGATGCATTTAGTAATGAAGCGAAGACATGGGTCTAGAGGTCTCCTGGACCAAGACCAAGATCCAGGACTTTGGGGACATATTAGGAGAACCTGTTCAGTCGGTACGTGCTTGCGGCGAGGATACTGAAGTCACAGAGAGCTTTACATACCTTGGTAGTGTAGTTCATAACTCTGGGCTGTCAGACCATGAAGTCAGCAGACAGATTGGCCTGGCAGCAGGGGTCATGAACTCTCTCGACAAGAGTATTTGGAGATGCCGGTTCCTGTGCAGAAGGACCAAGCTTCGTGTCTTCAAGGCCCTGATAGTCCCAGTTTTGCTTTATGGTAGTGAAACCTGGACACTATCCTGCACCTTGGAGTCTCAACTTGATGCCTTTTGTAATAGGTCCTTGCGCCGGATCATGGGGTACTGTTGGCGGGATCATGTGTCCAACCAACGGCTGCACCGTGAGACTGGCACAGGACCTATTACCTGCACAATCCGTGATCGCCAACTCAGGCTTTATGGCCACCTAGCTCGCTTTCCCCAGGATGATCCCGCCCACCAGGTTGTCTCTGTTCGAGACAGCCCTGGGTGGTGGAGGCCTGTGGGTTGATCTAGGAAGTTGTGGCTTGGGCAGATCCATCAAACCTGTCGTGAAGAGCTCAAGATGGGCCGAATCCCTGCCTGGCAACTTGCCATGAGGGATCCTTGCAGGTACAAGCAAAGGGTGGATGCAGCTATGCACCCCCGTCTGCATTATCTCCGCAATGATGATATACCAGCACATATTATTTAATATATTAGTGAGTGTAGGCTAGTTTTTTCCTTTTTATGACATAGCGGTCATTATGTAAATGGATACCAAAATATTACTTATGTGTTGCACTACTTTCTTATTATCAACTTGCAAAGGAAATGCCCTTGATAAAAAGAAATCTTCAATTTTGCCATTCTTTTTATTACAGGCAAAGATTACCAAAGATTAACAAATTAATCAAGGTAGGCCTAGTCAAATTTGTTTCCAACAGAGCAGCAGTACTTCATGTGTTTACTGTAATATATAGATGTATTTATAAATATTTAGATATGTAAATATATGTAAACAGAAATATTTAGATATGTAATATATACATATAAATATTTGAATATGTAAATATATATATACATATAGACATAAGCTATAAAATAAATGAAATATTTAGGTATAAATATCCATGCATAAGGATAAATATAAGTATGAATATAAGTTGTATTCATATCCTTCCCAATGGAAATATGTTGACATCTAAAATATTTCTTCTAATTCCACAATAAACTGGAGTCAAGATTGATGTTAATGTTTGCTTTCAACTAGTTTTTCTCCCAAACCTTCTAAGAGATATTACCGTTATGTCTGTATGAGGTATATATCAAAAGATATACATTAAATCACTTGTGAGAGTGGTCTTGGACATTATAAATCAGAATCGAATGTTGGAAATGGAAAAGGTTCTTCAGTTAAGAAAGAGAGAAGTCATTGGAAAAAGGAGCATGACATTATAATTGTTAATTTTAACTGACATGATTTCTGGCAATTTTTACTTTCTTTTGCATGAATGACACTGATACAGGCTTTCTTTAGGTAGTTCTCCAGTTAATACTGTTAATAGGGCTCCACATTTATTCTTAGAACATTATACCAACTTCCTTTTAAGAATTCTTCCCCATCATTTTTATTATACTTTAACTTTACTCCTTATTGTGTATTACCCTTGTGTATTTTTATTTGTATTGTTAGCAGTTAATTTTCTTGACCAGACATTTTCTTCCTCCAAACTTTCTATGTATTTTTGCCTTGGAATTATTCTCCTTGGACTATATTCCTTTGCAAGTCCACATGGTTCTTTTCTAAATTCTGCCCACATGTTTTCATTCATATTTTGTTGAATGTCTACCATAATTTAATGAGTGTTAGATACATATGAGAAAGGAAAGTTAAACCTGAAGAGTTGGTGTGCTGCCAGAGTCCCAGTTCTCTCTTAAGTGTGCCGTTAACTGATCAAGTTTGTGGAACATTATTAGACCTATCCAAATATCCTAAAACAAATCTTTGGTATCGTTATCTTTATTTGAAGAATTAAAAGACATAGGACTTTAATGCTGACTCTTAATTTATTTTTGTATTCTTGATAACATGTTACAGATTTGGGAATAGTCTTTGATTATTTTACATATAAAGATAGTAGAATAATTGATAAATTTCATAATTTCAAAGATGAAAAATGTATTTCCAAATTTATATGCTTCATGAAGTTATGAAAACTTGAATAATTTCTTACAGTAATAGATCTCTACCATGGAGCGTTGGGTTGGCCGTGTTGCTCTGGTGACTGGGGCAAGTGTAGGGATTGGTGCTGCCATCTGCCGAAGCCTTGTTGGTGCTGGCATGAAAGTGGTGGGAGCAGCACGCAGTGTGGAGAAGATCCAGGTGAGTATTAAAACCAGGTAAATGCACGAGGCTCTCATGTGGAGAAATACGCACATTCCCCATGAGCCCTTTGTGGAAATTAATATCGAATTGGCTCTAATACTAAGTCAGATTTACTGAGGTGTATATATGAAAGATGGAATAATGCAGTGATGCATTGATATAGATAAATAACAAACCTCTCTGACTAGGATTTAAATCTCTACCACCCAAGATATGACTCAGAATGCCCCCTTATTAAACCTGTCATACCTCATGAAAAAAAAAAGAATAAGCAATTAGTGTCTTACTAGCTCCATAGACATTACCTATCTATTCATACTAGAGTAATGAAAGTGAGGGTTTTTGAACATTCCGTGTTGGGACTGATAGATAACCTCCAATACATCTGACATAGCATTTGAATTTTTTAATCACATGCACACGTTTATTTTTTATTTTTTTTTTATTTTTTTATAAATACTGTATATTCATATATGTGCTTTGGAGAATATGTGTATGTGTGTGTTATATATGTGTATATTTATAGGTGAATTAGTAGTATATTATGAAAATGGTTTCCCTTAGATATACGTAACATTAATTTTCTTTACACCCATATCCAAAGGCTCTTTCAAATGAGCTATCTGGAATGCCAGGAAGTCTGACAGCAATGAAGTGTGATTTGACAAAAGATTCAGATATCATGAATCTTTTCACCAACATTAAACAGCAGTTTGGTGGAGTTGATGTCTGTATCAATAATGCAGGGCTTTCACACAACCATAGCCTCCTCGGTAAGTCCTTTTTTACTGGTACATTACTTATGTATTTTGTTGAATACCTCTGAAAATGTACAAAAATGTGCAGGATTTAATTATATGTTTTTGTGTGATTTCATTCATTCTCATTTGTTACATATTTAAACAAGATTTGCAGTGATGAAAGTCAGTTGCAGAGGAATTTTTTGTGCATATATATGTGTAAAAACTTACTTACTTGTGCTATTCCACAGATGGCACAACTGAGGAGTGGCGAGAAATGTTGGACGTGAATGTGGTGGCACTCTGTCTATGCACACGAGAGGCTGTGGCTTCCATGAGGGAACGAAAGGTTGACGATGGACAGATCATTCACATTAGCAGGTAAAGTCAGTCAGTATTCTCTTTTATGATTACGAACATTCATTATAGAAGTGTGATAGCAGATTTGGAAGCTACATTTATTGTTTATATATATTATCTGCAATTGTGTCATGACAGTATTCTTTAGTTGTGTGGTGTATAATAAATATAAAGAAATTCCTCTATTTATGTAACTTTCTTAACTGGAATGTTTTAATGTGATGGTTTATAGTAATATTTTACATTTTATTTAATGAATTTGAAGTATGTACATTATTTATTTATAAATTTTCATCTAATATTTATGGATAAGAATATGAAATATCAATTAGCCAAGGTGAAATCAGAAGCTTTAAAATCTAATTAATTACAGAATAATTAATAAGATTTAACAATTACAGAGAAAGATTTTAAAGCAAATTACTATGGTGTTTTACAGCATGTCAGGACACAGAGTAACAGCAACTCCAGGAGTGCACTTTTATACAGCCACGAAATATGCTGTAACTGCTCTGCTGGAAGGTTTGCGAATGGAACTAAAAGCTGCAAAGTCGCACATTAGAGTAGCAGTAAGTAGTTTGTTGTGATATTGAATGAGTGTGAGTGAGTGAGTGCATACATACATATATAGATATACATGCATACATTTTATTGTTATTATTATTATCATCATTATTGATAGTTATTATTATTATTAACCCTTCTACTGGGGCAATATTGAGTTACATAAATATATGTTTTGTCATAGTAACTCGATTGCACAGCTGTATGACCAAAGTTGGTTGAAGGTGGTTATAATAAAGGGAAATATGATGAATAAGAGCTGACTATAAAAGATCATGATTGCATAGCTTAGGCCCAGTGGCAATTTCATATGAATGCACTAGTGTTTGGTTACCACTTGAGGACCTATTCTTGTCATGTAATATCCCAGGGTGTTGTATGCCTAACTTGTACTTATGGAGACTGTCACCATCTAAAATATGTGCCTTTAATATGGGATCAAGATTTTTTTCTTCTTCTTTCTTTTCTTTTCTTGTCTTTCTTTCTTTCTTTTTCTTTCTTTCTTTCTTTCTTTTGGTTGGTACGAAGGTTTCATCTCTAGTTTGGTTTCATTTGGTGAATAAATATCTGAATTAGAAAATAAAATCATAATTTTTCTTATTTGTTGCTCCATGCTGTCAAGTTAGCTTGCGCTGAGAAAGATTCACTGACAACGTTCTTTTATTATTTATACTGGTACTGATGATTTTCTATATCCTTTTTATTAGTCTCAATATTTTGTA
>NC_091576.1:15008492-15015992 GCF_042767895.1 Penaeus vannamei
AGTATTTGCACTACACTTACAAACTTAGAAAGAGAAAGAAGAAAATAAAGCTGTTTATTGCAAATGGATAAAATACTACTGATTGATAGTATTTAGTGAACATAATGCTGCATTTGGAGTTTCCTCACACAGAATGATGAATAACAAGATCCAATAAATAATGCTATGGTAAAGCCTGCATGACAGAGAGCCACACTAACAACTTCAGTAAAACAATGTTCCAATCTGATTATATATATAAATGATGAACACTCAAGTTTATGAACATCTTGTCCACAGTAATAGTTCTTGGACAACTTGATCATGATGACATAACAAGGAGCAAGTCTTTGTTTCTTAACGATAACTTCAAAACAGATTCTACAATGCCTGCTTGGTACCACCCACAATGGGTAATATACGATAATACGTACCATACAGATAACATTAAAATAGCACAGCATTCCATACCAACTGCATAATCATGCCTTCCAGTCTCTCATAACACTCATGGAAGTACTAGTGATTGGACAGTCCAAATGCTATGGTTCAAACTTGACCTTCAAGTGAACACCTGGCAATGCCAGTTACTGAGATCCTGTCATCAGAAAACAAAGTTGCAACTGTAAAAAGATTCAAGAGGAGAAGAGGCTGCATCCCTTTTTGCCCCACAGTTGAAATGGGGATGAAAAATTCCTTTAAATATGATCCCGTCAGATTTCTTGAATCCCCTTCAAAGAAATAAGCTATTTCTCCCCTTACGCAGCAAAGCATTAAGTACAGAATGAGAAAGCCGTGAACAAAACTGAATTCAACTCTAAAAAAAAAAAACACTTATTGATACACAAAAACAGGGGGTTCATTGACCTACTTATAAAATATATGAATGAGCTGGTAAAATAGTTGCTAATATACACTCTTGGTTTTCTTAGAGAATGGAGAAAAGTTGGCAAAAATGACATTTACTGACTTTATGTGAATTGTCACCTCTGATAACAAATGACGGCAACCAGAGCAAAGATAACAAAACCTGGTGCTAACTGCTGCAAAATAATACTGAATGAAGCAATAGGTTTGATGGGGGGGGGGATGTGGTGAACATTAATTTTTTTAAAATTTAGTGTAATAACAAATGAAGCGATGAAAAAAATGTGTATCAAACCAACATAAGATAGCTGTCATTGTAATAGTAATGCAGTTAGAACTAGTCAGGTATAAAATATTTCTTTTACAATTGGACCTAAGTCAATTGAAATTTTATAACATTCCCAATAACTAATTTGATACAGTTAATATTTGATTCTCTATACCAGTATTCCATATTCGATAATTTTATTACATTAGAAATATATCTGCAGCTTGTACATAACTTACAGATATGGGGATATACCATGAGGTAAAATAAAGAAAAAATAAATATTTCTAGAGTTACAATTACTAAATGCACCAATCATCAAAAATGTTTATTATGACACAAGTGCACTTGAGAAATTCCTTGTGTAACATCATTTAAAAACCACCTTCTTCATTTATTAAGAACTACAGTTCTCTAATTGCTAACCCATGGATACCATTCACTACCACTCATAGACAATATATCCTTCAAATCACTCATATGCTGAAGATTTTATACACAGAATATCATGTAGTGTTGCCTTAACCCTAAACAAGGAGAGAAAAATCGCTGTCCATTTTCTTAGTCCATTCACTCTGAGAATAAAAAAAGGATAAAGAGATGGAGAAGGTGAAGAAGAATGAAAGAGGAAGGTGAAGAAGTGTATGGACCTTCTATGGAAAGCAACAGTTAGTTCTCCAATCAGAAAAAGCACGGATGATCATCCAACTTGCGTCACAAGCATCATTGACCAAACACCTCCTGAGAAGCATAAACCATGTACAGGAATCCATCCTCATGGTGGTGGTGTTCGTATACCTGGCATAAAAGAAATGATAAATCTTAGCTGTAAATCCCTTTTTCTTAGTCTTTCAAATTATACCAAAAGACAGAAAATTTGTAATGCAGAACTTATGATATTCAGACAGATATCAAAAACAAAAATAAGATATACTCATACCTGAGCCAAAGTATTTGAGACACTAGCTAAAGCACGCTGATTAATCAGGAGGAAGAAAGCTTGGGTTGGGTGCAATTGCAGACGACGCCTGTAACACATTTACTTCTATCAATAAGGATTCAGAATCAATCACTTTTGGCATTTCATCACGTCTCATTCATATCATTAAAGAACATTCTTTATTTCTAGCAAAAGAATATAATATTTGATTAATGAAATTTCTATGATGGATGACAATATATTCTCATAAAACTAAACTCTAGAGAATTCCATTTTTACTGAACAAATAACTCAATTCATGCATTAATTTCTTACGTCTTGTATATATATATATACATGGGTTGCTTTGGAGGATTCCACAGACTTTTTGTAAACTTCTGTTCCACTACTTGATCAGACACCATATTAAGAGTGAGTGAGTGTATAGTGATAAAAATGGTACCTGTTGAAACCTCACAGCAAGTGATCCATGTGGTTTCAAAATTATAACCGTAAAACTAAAAGATCATTCTAAGCAACAAATGGTACTACCAAAAGAATATCAACAGTGTTCATCAAACCAAACAAACATGAACACCTGCCTTAGAATCTTGACGAGTTCCCCCATTGTCACATGATCTGGCACAAGGAACTTGGTCTTGTCGAGGAGAGGAAGGTGCCTCTCCCCAGGATACCGTTCAATAATCACGGGAACCTTGTTGGGGTGCTGCTCTCGTATCTGCTCTACATCTCGCTGTCTCTGGGCTGGTGGGGAGTCAAAGCAATTAAAAGATTAAGTGTTAAGGTTTTTACCTCTTAATCACACTGATACATGATACAAAACTAAACAGACCAAAAAAATTATGCAGTATATACTATCTGTAGAATGAGAATACTGATTGCCAAATGCACTGTAAATTGAAATCCTAGCAGTTTTTAATCTTGTGTAATATTCAAGCAAAAATTAATTCTAAAAACTAAATATTAAAAATTCACTGGGTAATGGCTGCAGACTACAATCAATGAAAAAATCTGCATTCTTTCCTTGTTTAGATAATCTCTGAAGAGGGGTGACAGGGAGAAAGAGGGGTAATGGTGAGAGACGAAGGAATTGGGAAAGACAAAGGAAGGGGGGGCATGTGGAGGAAGAAGGAAAGGAGACAAAGGAGGAAGGAGGACAGAGGGGATAAGGGGAGCAAGGAGGAAGAGGGGAGAGAGAAGGGAGAGGGGAGAGAGGAGAGAGAAGAGACAAGGGAGAGGGGGGAGAGAGAGAGAGAGAGAGAGAAAGAGAGAGAGAGAGAGAGAGAGAGAGAGAGAGAGAGAGAGAGAGAGAGAGAGAGAGAGAGAGAGAGAGAAAGAGAAAGTGGGGTAAAAACTCACATTTGTCTACATTGCTTGTAAGGACAATTCATGAATTTCTGTGAATGGCAAGATGCTCACAACACACATCATAAAAACATTATGGAAAGACATGGAATTATTATGGAAATTTGGCATGATACATAATCATTATCTCTCTATTATTTTGCTTTTGCCTTTATAAGCCTGCACATGTTGGTGTGCAGATCTTAACTTATAAATGTAAAATAACATATTGGCATGTTGTGAAGTGTTGCTGTTTTAGTGATATAAACACCAACTAATAAATTTTAAATCATATGTTGAACTTCAACACCTTGACAAACCAATGACCAATGATACTGATCATCTATAATCATGGAGAATCAATGTAATGAACACATAATATATCTGTGCATTCAGATACATCTCAAAATTTACAAGATCTAAAAACAAGGATTAAATATTTAGGTAAATAAAGGCCTTACATTATCTAGCAAGAAAATCTTGAAATGTGGTACATAGCGAGAAACAAGGGTAATGGTAATAACTGTTATACATGACTATTCAGTATACATAGTGATCTGAAGAAACTTATGGTAGGCTCACAGTAACATATTAAGCACTTGCCATGCCAAACCCACAATCACTTATCAATCAGATGATCACATTAGCCGCTGCCAAAGGCTAACAAATCATCTCAGATATTCTGGCAAGATAGAGCTTCAAGATCTCCCCAGTCATTTACAATCAAGTTATGACCTAGCCCAAGCTCTACTTAGCCAGATAATATGTGGTACAGGTTTGTTAGCTCTTGCTCGATTCCCAAATGTTCACTCTTCTCTTACAAGTTCTAGTCTTGTCGTTTGTTCAATAATAGCCACATTTTCTTGTAAATGGCTCCTTTTGAGCAATGGATTATAGGCATGACGACAATACCACATAAAGGATATCAATATTCATTTCCAATAAAATCATGAATGCTACACACTCTCTAACCATACGTCTTCCCAGCTAAGGCTTACGAGCCCCAATGTCAAAGGAGGAAACTATAATGGCATACTATTCAGTGAAGTGCAAAATTTATGTAACACAACACATTAGCTGAAGTATATATTACACCCTTAAGTCTACATGCAATGGAAACTTCTCACTGCTGGATCAGAATGACTCCTACAGAAAATGAAGCTACAGTTTTTGGTTTTCATAAATGCTATAGATAGATGCATAATACTTAAACTTAAACTTCCTATTTGCACAAGTTTCAACTGAAAATAATAAATAAAATCACTCTTAAAGTATGGAAATAGCCAAAATTATAAGTATATAATATTTCCAAAGTTCCATTATTCTATACACATATGGCGATAAAGCTCAAGTATAAGCAGATTATAATAAAAGTGAGAAGCCTACAATCCAAAAGACAAAAAGAAAACTTAATACATATAGCAAAACACGACGCTCTGAAGAAGGATCTTCAAGGCTGATGAAATAGCAAATAATCAATAAATAAAATCATAAGTAAGAAAGAATTCTCAAACTTAATAAATGCAAAAATATCAAACAATAAATAGCAAAATGCGAAGCGAAAAGAGAATTGCAAAGGCTGGTGAAATAATGACGCACTTCTGAAAATGGTTGATAGACAAAGAACGCAAAAGACCTTCATTTCTTTACTTACCGAAACTCCTCCTTTCCCTGAATGGTTTGACTTGGTTATTCATAATGACTAAATGAATGTAATGCGATGAAGAAATATAAACGTAGAAAACCCCTGCACAGTGGATAGACCCGCGGAAAATGGCGTTTTATTGATGCTTCTTCCCCCAAGCAGCGCCTCCTCTCAGCTGTTCCTGTGTTTTGTTTACATCAGTCGAGTCCACATCTTTTCTCTTTATTTTTTTCCTCTTGTTTGGCCGTCTAGGCTTGTTTTTCCTTCGGATTTATTTTCTCCACTTTTTTCTAGATGAAAATTTCCTTTTTTGATGTAAATTGGGGTTAAAATGGCCAAATAAGTTGTTAATTAACAGTTGCGCAGTGATAAGTGGGGAGGTGAATCTACCAGCCGCTGCGAGTAGAACGGGGCGACGCCATTGGTTCTATTATTAAACAAGCCCGTGTTGAAGGCGCTCCCGGCCAATCAGCGCGCCCGTTACAAACGCTCCCTAAGATCCTGTATTGGTGACTGATGGCCCACGATTTTGCAAATGATTGTAATGGAGATAAGACCGTGGGGGGAGCGATCGGTCTTAAGGGCGGTCTTTTAAATCGGCAATTCGGCGCGTTACACCGATGCCGAAGAATATCGGAGGGTGGGTTTATCGGCCGGGAAGTATCGGCTAAGAGATAAATACGGACGGGGCGAAGCCGCTGACACGCAGTCAATCACAAAGAATGTTGAGTGAGCTCGAGGTTCCTTTTTGAACGTGACGTTTTTCCCGCCACATTGGAGCGCGGCGACGACAGCCAATCAGCGCGCGATTTGGAGTCACGTGACCTTAAGTGCTCTGCGACGTTGTCAAATGTGGCGAAGTCGAGTCAGTGTATGTGACCGAGGCGTTGCGAGCGGTTCTATGTGGTGTTCTCTCGCCGGGTCTTCTATGAGAGGGAGGTAAATCGAGAGGAAATTACGGCCTAACGAGTGCGAGGAAAAGGTTGGAGTGAGGCGTAAAGTGCTGAGGAAAAGAGGTGGATGGGTTAGAAGTGCGTTGGTGGCCTGAATCCCAGTCGGAAATTAATATTTTAAGCTGGAAGTGTTCGCTTACGGCCGTGTTGGGATAACGCCAGTGTATGTGTGTGTGAAAGCTTAAAACCGTGGATTTCCTTATAATTCTCTAAAACCGTGGATTATGCCATCTCTCTTCACTGATTCAGGTAAGTGTTCTTTGTTGCCGGTTGTGTGTAGCGCTTTCCTTCCCTGTAGTGAAGTGCATGTTAGGTGTGGACGAGCTTTAGACGATTAACTAAGAAACCCCTGAAGTTGCTGGTCAAACCATGTGATTCGGTCGTTTGGTGCGACGTAGGCCTATTCTTTGTTACCGCTTGTTGTATTCTTTCCTGATTCTTTCCTACAGTGAGTAGATGGTTTGGCTTTCATGGTTGTGGTCTGTAGCCATGTGTCAGTACGGTATAATGGAGAAGGGTGGTATTGATATTCTGTAGCATGAATTGGTTTGGTGTTTAGAAATTTCTGAACTGCCCGAATAATCATTGCATTTTATAACGAAATGCAATTGCTTATTATTTCTTTATAATTGCAGTCAGCAATGCACGTTTTCAATTGTAGATATTAAACCGCTGACAATTTGCTTTTGGACAATGAACTTGCATATTTAAGGACAATCATTTTAATACAGGACAACGTTAGAACAGCACACTTTGATAAAGTATCACAAAGTAAAATCAAGGCTCGATATCACGGTTCTAATTAACGAGATATCGACAAGCGATCTGTAGAATTATTGGATGAATCGTGGAAATCATATCAGCATGGCAGGTGTGACCATTAATTTCGTACTGCGCGGATCGCCGGCTTAACAGCTGTGTTTGCGGATGTGGGTTCATTAAGAGGATTAACTGCTCTATGATTGGGAGCTACTGTGAAGGGTTGTCGTCGTCGTCTCGTGTGTTTCACTGCCCTCTACCTCCGTGCCTTTTGGCGTGCGAGGCGCTGGGGAAAAGGTATGGAAGGTTGGCGTGAGGAAAACCGTTTCAGTGTTTCCCATGTGAGGATTTCGGTCTGGGAAATTGACCCTTCGGCTGTACGGCTCTCAGGAAATACACGATGACCTTGGATTGCTTGCTTTGGAGTTCCCCCGGGTTTGGGGTCACATCGGGTCAGGCAAGCAGACCACGGCGACGGTTGGGCGTGAAAGTGCCGGTAGGAAGACCTAGGTCGCGGGAACCGCATTGTGCATTGGAAGTGCATTCTTGCTTGAAGAGGGCCTAGTTCTTGTTGGTTATTATTATGGTTATTGTTATAATGATTGTGGTAATTATTATTGATACTCTCTTCATTATTGGATAATTGTTGTTACAAGTAATACTGCTCTTTCCATCATTATTATTATTATTACATCTTTTAATGTTAATAATATGATTATACGATCAACGGTAATTTCACAAATTT
>NC_091576.1:15020992-15063492 GCF_042767895.1 Penaeus vannamei
TGTAGACGCACCAGTTCCTGCGGGCCGCCGTTCTTGAGGGGCCACTCCATTACCTCGTGCTCTCAAATGGACTCGACCTCCAGTTTTACTGTCTTGAGATTTTGGTTTTTCCTCTTGTCTCTCTTTTCCTCTATGGACTGCGAGGTATTCGGTTTAGGGAAGAGGGAGCGCACACGCTTTTTGAGAGGGTATAGCGTGCATATTTTAGCCTTCCCCGTCTCTTTCTTTCACTTTATTAATCTCTCTTCTATCTTTTTCCCCAGCCTCCCTCTCCCCTCTCTCTTCTGCCTTTCACTCACTCACTCACTCACTCTCTCTCTCTCTCTCTCTCTCTCTCTCTCTCTCTCTCTCTCTCTCTCTCTCTCTCTCTCTCTCTCTCTCTCTCTCTCTCTCTCTCTCTCTCTTTTAGCATGTCATTTAGCTTTAAATTGCGTTAGGCCCCAGTTAGACTATTTCAGATTGTATATCCTCTGGTAATACCTTGTATTTTGCCCAACATCATTTGATCGACTTTGTAGAAATATTTTCTGTCCGCACTGGTAACGCGCCGTTTGGTTTGCCCGTGATTCCTATAATCATGAGAATTGAAACTCTTATTATTGAACTCCAAAAGGGTTATTTATACAATTGGTGGTAGACACAGGAATTTTTGTACTATTACCGCTCACGGCCCTCATTATATCAATTAGTGATTTTAGCTGTCATGCTTTTGTACCATCATTGTGTTTCGTTGGAAAAGATAGGGAATTATCAGCGTGTATTTTTGTAATTATCAGCATATATTTTGTTGCCCCCCCCCCCCACACACACAATTTTGAAAGGGTGGATTGCGGAGCTGTGCAGTGCTGTGCTCCAGGTTGATAGTACATGGTTTTAATGAGGATACATTTACAGTTTGCGATTGGAGAAGGATGTGGTGAACGTTGGCGATAGTGATAGGTTGGTAGTGTCGGCGGCTATTGTGATAGGTTGACTGTGGCGGTGACTAGGAAAAGGGTGGCAGTGATGGTAGTGGTTGCAATGAAACAACAGGGAAGGTGGTAATAATTATAGCTTGATAGTGATCATGGTTAAGGTCGTTATAAGGATAGATCGATAGTGATGGTGGTTAAGATCGTTTTAATAGGTTGATAGTGACGGTAGTTTAGGTCGTTATAATGATAATTTGATAGTGATGGTGGTTATATTGAAACGAGGATGAAGGTGGCTCTAATGATGTAGTGATGGATCTATAACTACAAGAGAAGTGGATAGTTCGGGTGGTTACCGTAGGAGCTTTCTGCTTACAGTAACATAGGTGCAGACTGGCAGTGATTGGCCATAGAAAGAGATTGACATGATTAATAGTGACGGCAATGAGGGAAGTAGATTTACAACGGTGTTTTAAGGTGGGATTGATAGTGACGGTGGCTTTATTAACAGGTTATTAGTGCGAGTGGTGTAAGGAGTAGATTCACAATAACAGTGGTAATGCAGGGAGTGATAGTACCAATGGCTACAGTGAGAGATCGATAATGACGGTGGTTCAGATAGTGTCTGGCGGGTGAGAAATCGGCGATACGAACCTCGCCCACCCACACCGCCCCCTCCCCCCATGCGATATGCCTGGCCTGGCTAGCACCTCTGATAGTGGCTTGTGGGGTGGCTGCCGAGGGGAAAGAGGGCGATGGGGGGGGGGGGTCGATTCCCCTCTTCCGTGGGTGATCTGGAGGGAGGTTTGTCGGGGGGGGGGGGGTGAGAGCATAATGCTTGGTGTTTTCTGCTTTGATTGGTTGAAGGGAGGTCTGAGATTGACACAGGCAAATCGTATGTATGGGAGAGGAAGTGTGAGTGAGAGAGAGAGAGGGCGTTTGTATTTGTTTTTGTGTATTGTGTATATATTGGTATATATTTCCTTGTGCTTACTATATGCTCATCAAGTGCATAAATGTCGCGAGGTGTTGCGGGCGACAGTGGCAACACCTAAGGTTTGTTTACCCAAGTTAAGATAAGTTTGATTTGGAGAACGCGAGGGCGATATCAGTAGCGTGGGATACGGATGTGCGTCAGCCCTCTTACATAGCCTGACAGCCGAGACCTGACACTTTACACAGGCTCGTTCGGCTTTCCTTCGCTCCTCGTTGTGGCGGCGGCTTCTCGCTCCGCCCGGAAGGAAAGCGACGCCAGACGGCGGTCGCGAGAGGCTTCCATCGCTTGACATTTCAGATGAATCAGCTTTTTAAATGCCGATTCTCCGCCGAGTCTGTACTACACAATAGTACACTTCAAAGAGAGTGTATATGCTTTGCTCAGCCACAACATGCCATTGCTTCCTTATTGACAATAGTGCTGACCGCTGCTCTTGCAGGTAGTCATAATTCAGGGACGCGGAAGGCTGTCACCGGGATTGCAGGTCATCCAAGGTCAGCCTGAATCCGTAATGGGAGGAGAGGTCGTGTCCTGTTGTGGTTTTCATGGATGAGCTCCCGACACTGGTTATTGTCAAGTAAACGAAATCAGCGGAGTCTTTGTCAAGATCAGCTGTCCTAGCCTCGTGTGTATTGCAATCACGACAAAGGTTTATTACATCACGACCTATCATGTCATTGAAAGAAAACGACCTGTTGATAGCTGGCGGTCTCTCTCTTGGTTCATTCTTTAGCAATGATGATGAAACAGAAAATAACCGCCGTTCCACTAGCGAAATTTAAGCGTTTCGGAAGAGCCTTTGGCCCGAATTAGACGGCCAATTGGTGATGCATTAGGGCGACGGCGATGATGCCTGCGAGGATCGGGGAATAACGACCGGGCGTTGCGTCAGACTGCCTGTCGCTTCTCAGTGTCGCGATTGTTGCACCGCAGTGCCACATTACCGGCGCTGGAGTGGCACTTGCTCCGCCACAAATTCTATCGGAATCAGAGTGCGTCGCAGCATTACGGGCTCCAATGAAGGCCAGCGACACGAGTGCAGTGGCACCGTAACCGGCAGTAGTGGCGCTTCGAAATTACTTTATCATCCCAGTGCCACAGCGGAGTGCCCGGCGAGATTCGGCTAATGAAAGATTCGATAAGTGAAAAAGGTCATCAAATGTTACGCTGCGTCCGGTATTGATATTGGCGGAGGGGGAGTGGGAGAGGTGGGAAGGGGACGGAAAGGGGAACGGGGAGGAGGAGGAGGCAAAGAGATGGGAAATGGGACTGAAAGGGGAGGAAGGGAAGGAGAAGGGGAGTGAAAGTGGGGAAATAGATGATGAAGGGGAAGAGGAGTGGAAGGGGATTAGAATAGAAAATGGAAAGGAGTGGGAGGTGGGAAAGAGAACGGAATGATAGTGAAATGGTGACGGGAAGGGAAAGGGGGAGGAGGAGAATGGGAAGTGAAGTGGATTCGTGGAAGGACGGGGGTGAAGTGGGGAAGGGGAAAAGAGGGGAGTGGGAGAAGAAAGCGTATTAGGGGAAGAGGGAGGAATGTGTAAAGAGAAAAGGGGAGAGGGATGGGGAGGGACGAGGATTATAGACTGAATATTTTAGATTGAAGTCGGATGAATCAGGGGGATTCTCTGTAGGGGAATGGGGGGAGTAGGGGAGGTCTCGCAGAATTTCCAGTCGATGTCTAACCAACCCAATGAAGTTTCGGTTATAGTACTAGTGCCTCTATACGTTTTGAAATCAACACCCTTCATATTTGCCGTTCCCTCCGTCTCGCCGTTGAGTTGGCCTCTGTAATGAATGCATTGCAGACTCTTTCGCCATTTCCGGGAAGTAGCCTGTGGGTAAAACATGATTACGCCTGTAGTTGCATCGCTGGTCCCGTGTCTGAGTACATCTGTTATTTGCTCGTCTTCCTTTATCCATCTGTCAGCATATACATACATGCATATGTGCACATAAAGAGGCTTGTATGCTGCTATGTACGGAATGTTCTTATTTCTCTTAGCACTCATTTGTTATGATAAGCAGGCCTAACGAGGCTCATTTTTTTCTGTTTCTCATTAAAAGGCAAATATAGTATTTTCATATTGAAGGTCGTTGCAGTGTCATACAATGATGTTCACTTACGTTTGTTTCATTGAGCAGTTATAGGCTCGGTTATATTGGATTTCTGTGCACTGTCCCTTGCGTTTTTACTTTACCTCAGAGACTCGACGAGTGTCAGGTTGCGATAGGTCTACCGCTCGCTGGCTCCTCGGCTTCAGCGGATGAAGGGAGTCTCTCCGATGGATGTGACGCTCAGGGTCCAACTTCGGGGTTGATTAAAGCTGGCGATCATTGTTTACATTATATTGTGGTGTATTGTTTATTTAATTTTGATTTGATAGTTTTGTGAATTTAGCGGAGTGGATTTTTTTTTTTTTTTTTTTTTTTTTTTAGAGCCCGATATTACAACCTGAAGTCTGGCCTCTGTAATCGCGTTCGCGCCCTTTGCCGGAATGGTGGCGGTAATTTTGCGTCTGGACCACCTTGGGCGGATGGCGAGGTCCTTTCAGTTCCTTCGTGATTATTGGGTTAAGCGGACTTCCAAACTGCTGTTCCTGGTTGTACTTGCGAGTGACTACGTGCGTGAGTCTTTTGTGCGCTCTTCAATGCACAAAACAAATATTTGACCACACCTGTCTAGATTGAGCTAACTCTTAAGGCAGAACTGACGGGCAAACATCAGAAATGAAAACGTAGAGATAAAGATGTCATATTAAGACGATATTAAGCAGAAAGACACAGAAGTTGGATGACTCCGCGATGACAAACATCAAAGAGACTGGAAAATTATTTCAGGATGGCATTAAACAGAAAATCAGAGAACTAAAGACATCATCAGCCAGAACAAATATATGAACACGCGTGTCAACCAGAAGACACGGAAGAACAAGTATGTCATCAACCAGAAGACACAGAACAAAGATGACGTCGAGATGACACCGAACAGAATGGCAGCGAAGAACGAGGATATGACTGAAGTGACACCCGAGCGATTGAACGAGACGGTTCTTCACTCGCGACAGATAGCGAGACGGCGGCGACAGAGTGAAGGGGGGGGGGGGAGCCCGACACCGAAATCCACCGTGAAAGGAAGAAAAACTAGTCGAAGGCACGGTGAGGGATAGGGATGGTGACCGAGCCAGTGTTGGACAGGCGGTCGTGTGTGTTGGGCCAGGGAAAAGGCAGGGCGGGGGGGAAGGAGGGAGGGAGGGAGAGGGGGATGATAACCGATTTGTAGGACAGCAGGAGCAGGAACGCCTTTGTGAGCTTGGGGTGACGGATGGCAGTGGAAGAGAGGCGGGCGGAGGAGAGGAGGTACTCGGGTGAGGGATGGAGTCTTCCTTGAGTACCGTGTCTTTAAAAGGGAGGAAGGGAACAGCGTCAAACGTTTGGTTTTAAACTGCCGTGGGAGAGAGAGAGAGAGGGAGAGGGAGAGGGAGGGAAAGAGGGAGAAAAGATTGAGGTAGTGGGGTAAGGGAGAAAGAGAAAGAGACAGTGGGAGGGGAAGAGGAGGGGAGGGCTGAAACGAAGGTGCCGTGGTGTATGGGAGTGAGGCGAGCCGACGTGGCCAGGGATATGTTAGGACGACGGTAAAAACTACCATCACCACCACTACCACCGCCGAACCAAACCTCGGCAGCTTACCACCGCTACACCACCATCTCCGCCTCCTCCTTCTCTCCTCCCCCCTCTCCCTCTCCCTCTCTTATCACCACCACCACCCCCTCCCTCTTCCCCTCCTCCTCCTCTCCGTCTTCTCCTCCTCCTCCTCTCTGGCTTCTCCTCCTCCTCCTCCTCTCTGTCCTCTTCTCTTCCTCCTCCTCTCATCACCAACCCCCATACCAATTACCGTCCTTAAATACTTTTTCAGTTGTTTTCATTCCCGGCCACGGCGACGGCGTTGCTCCGCCGCCCCTTGGAGCGCAGAGGGAGTGATCCTCGAGGCCTCCGAAGAGCGTCTGAGGGCACGGGTGCATCTGGACCACGTGGTCAAGGATGGAAACTTCGGTGTAACGTCTTGGGAATGCTGTCGGTTAAATGTTGACGTTGGTAACTCTGCAGCCGAGGGCCCCTGTCAACTCTCAAGAGGTGCCATCTAGGGTCTTTATTGCTATTTATCTCGAGCCCTCGTTTGTTTCCCACTTTATTCTTGTTTTCATGTCCACCGTTCGCTTTGTTCGCCGTTCGTTTGCGGAATGGACCCGAAGGGTAATTGCTAAATAGCATCGGGAAGGTTATGTAATTAATTATTAAATGAAGTGGTGTCAACATAGCACCTATCAGCCAGAACATATCACCCAACCACCCCCGAACCTACCCTCTCCCCTCCCCTCCCCAGCCTCTCCCCAGCCCCTTTCCTCCTTCGACCCACCCCCCTTGTCCTCACCCCTAGCCCGCCACCCCGCGCGCCTCCTGTAAATGAAGGGGCGTATCCCACCTCGGCCGCTTCCTGCTAATTGAATCCTAATTGTCAAGGGCCGCAAAGCTGAAAATGATTTGTATTCCCCGCGGATGGCTCCGCTATAGGGGCTCGCGGACCACTTCAACAAGATGGGTTTGGGTAACAAGCTAAAACGACAGTTGTGTCATTGACGTTTAAGGTTGATAATGATGTCAGGGAGTGTTGTCGGTTGCGCCGCTGTGCGCCGGGGCCCGCACGCGGTTATTACACAGGAAACATATTTGAGTAAAATCCTGGATCATGATTCGCGGGGATGGCTGAAAATACTTTTCTTGCCGGCCTGATGGTGTGTGCCTTGTGTACGGTGTTACCGAACCGTGTTACTCCTGCCTCGGAGTCGTGTTACGGGGCCGCTTGCCGCCGGGAGCCGTGCTTGCTTGCGTGCGACTGCTACTGATCCACATCGCCGTCGCCGCGGCTGGGGCGCCCCGGTGGCGTTGCCGCTGCCCAGCCAAGTCACCGGCGGGATTTTATTGTGCCGTGATGATACGTTGCGTAATGCGTTATTGCGTCACGGCGCACAGATAGCGCTATTAGCGGCCCATAACGATTACTCGGGTACTGTGTCAGCCGTGCAGGCGGAGGGACGCTGGCTGGCGCGCTCCTGAATGAGGGCGGCGCGGCTGGCCCACCTTTTTATCCTGGTCGCGGCGCGGCTGTGGGCTCGGGGTCGGGCCGGGGGCTGGGCCGGGGGCGGGAGGGGCGGGAGGGGTCTCCGGCCGGGGGCTGGCGAGGGGCTGGGGCGAGCGCAGAACATCACGGAAATGATGGGAGGTCGCAGAAGAAGCGGGTCACACTGATTAATGCTTAATACTAAATACCATGTATGTTTACATGTATGTATGTGTACACATAAACACGCGAGCACGCGTGTTGTTTGTATGTGTGTGTGTTTGTTATATATTATATTGTGTATATTATATATATTATGTATATATATATTGTATAATTATATATATTATGTATATATATTGTATAATTATATAATATGTATATATATTGTATAATTATATGTATATATATTGTATAATTATATATATATATTGTATATATTATGTATATATTATATATATATTATGAATATATATATATATTGTATGATATATATATATATATATTGTATATGTTATATATTATAAACTTGTGTGTGTATGTATACATAGGTATATGTTTATATGTACATTTATATATATATATATATATACATATATATACATATATATACACATACATATATATACATATATATACACATACATATATATACATATATATACACATACATATATATACATATATATACATATACATATATATATACATATATATATACATATACATATATACATATATACATATATATACATATATATACATATATACATATATATACATATATACATATATACATATATATATACATACATATATATACATATATATACATATATATATATATACATATATATATATATACATATATATACATATACATATATATATATACATATACATATATATTTACATATATATATACATATATACATATACATATATATATATATATATGTATAAATATATGTATATATATGTATATATGTATAAATATATATATATATATGTATATATCATAAATATGTAGAGGGTATATTTATTTCACGTTATATAGGTAACCATAGACCAATAAACAGAAGCACGTACAAATGATTTCAAATGGCCAACCCGACAAGCACTTTCTGGGCAGACGGACAAACCAAACGGAGGCGCAGCTTGAAGTCACGCCTGCGAGCCTCTAGCGAACTTTTGCATTCATTAGCTAGATGATACAATGAATAAAAGGCTCCGGTAATCATTAAAGTAGCATTTCTTAGGTTTTGTCTCGAGGATGAGCGCTGCTGTTCGGGCCGCCGATACGGATGTCCGGGAATCGGGACCGACAAATGTGGCCGAAGTGAGAAGTTTAATTGAGAAGTTAAGAAAGTGTAATAGGATAAGGAGGGGGGGAGGGGGTTAATTACTGTGGATAATGTTTGCTAATGAGTTGGCTTATCTTACTGTTGTTCTGTGTGGTGTTTTATATTTTTTTCTTTCACTGTATTGCGTGTGTATTTGTTTGTTTATTTTGTTGTGTTGCATGTACTGAATGGTTTAGTCAACGGGGTTGTTTATCGGTGCCTTTTTGTCTGTGGTGCAAAAATCGGCTCCATGTTGGGTATATGTTGGGCGGTTAGTTGTATATCAAGGTTCTATATAATTTACAATAGGATATTAGAAGAGAGAGAGAGAGAGAGAGAGAGAGAGAGAGAGAGAGAGAGAGAGAGAGAGAGAGAGAGAGAGAGAGAAGCGGCACGATGAACCAAGAGCATGGGAGGCGACCATAATTCAGGCCACAACAACAGCGCAGTGATTTACACCCGTCTGTCCTGTGTGAACCATTGCCCTCCACTTCACATTTGCACCTACACACATCTACACACACGCCACACGTACACAAAAAGCTTGGATTCCCCCCCCCCTCTCCCTCCCTTCCTCCCTCTTCCTTTCCCTGTCCATGTCCCTGCCTCACCTTCCTCTCCTTTCATCTTTCCTTTCTTTATCTCCCTTTGCTTCTCTTCGTTTCTCTTCCTCCTCCCTCTCACTGTCTTTTATGTTTTTTCTCTTCTTTCCCCTCTTCTGCTCCTATAGCCATCCCCTCTTTCTTTTTTCCCAGAAAAGGAAGGAAGGAAGTAAGGAAAGGGCGAGGGCGACGAGCAGGGGCAGGGAAACCAGAACTTTCAGCAGCAGGAGAGCAGAGAAGCGGGAAGGAGAATAGGAGGTGGAAGCAGGAGAGCAGGAGAACAGACAGGAAAGGAGGAGAGGAGATGGAAGCAAGACAGTAGGAAATGGGAGCAGGAGAATAGGAGAAGGGAGCAGGAGAACAGACAGGAGATATGGAGGAGGGAAAAGGAGAGGAAATTGGAGCAAGAGAACAGACAGGAAAGAAGGAAAGGAGATGGAAGCAAGAGAGTAGGAAATGAGAGCAAGAGAATGAAGGGAGCAAGAGAACAGACAGGAGATATGGAGGAGGGAAGAGGAGAAGAGATGGAAGCAGGAGACGGGAGCAGGGAAGCAGGGGAGTAGGATATGAGAACAGGGAAGCAGGCCGGAGAGTAGGAGAGCTGGAGGCCGCGAGTGGAGCAGGGGGAGCGCGTTCTGTGAATGGCGGAGCTCCTCCTCGCAGGTGACGCGGCGTGCTTGTGGCATTAGCGTGGCGAGTTCGTGTGCGGGGTGGGGGGTTAGGTGGGTGTGTGGGGGTTGGGTGAAGGCGGGGATGGTGGGGAAAGGGGCGGATGGCTGGGGAAAGGGCTTTAGTAGGAATTATGGGGGGAAGGGGAGAGATGGGGTGGTGGGGAAAGGGGCGGATGGGCCGGGGAGGGTTGGGGAAAGGAGTTTAATGGGAATGATGGGTGGAAGGGGTGAGATTGGATGGTGAGGAAAGGGGTTTAGTAGGAATGATAGGGGTAGGGGTGAGATGGGGTGGTGGGGAAAGGGGCGGATTGTGTGGGGAAGAAAGGTGGTTTGTGGGAGGGTAGGGAAGGTTTTGGGGGAAGGGGTATATTGGGCTTAGGTGGTAATGGTTCGAAACGAGGAGAGATGTAAGGTGTTAAGGCTTGCTCAAGGCGAATGTCACCGCCTTCATGAACTTGTCTTGGAAGAAGTCCGGGCGAGGGGGAGAGAGGAAGCGAAGGGGTGTTGAGGTTGAGGAGGTGAAGAGGGGTAACGGGAGGCATTGTCGGCGGTTGCGGGTTGTTGGTGGGGTCGGTGCGGCGGCGATGTTGTATACAGAAGAGCTGCTCTCTCTCCTCTCCCACCTCCCATACTCCCCCTCTCCTCTCCCACCTTCACACACTTCTCTACCCCCCCCCCCCTCTACACACACACACCTCCTCTCCCCCTCTACACACCCCTCTCTTCTCCCCCTCCACACACACCCCTTTCCTCTCCCCCTCTACACACCCCTCTCTTCTCCCCCTCCTCTCCCCCCTCAAACACTGCCCTCTCTTCCCCTCCCCTCTCGCCCTCTCCACCCCCCCCCCTCTCGCCCTCTCCATCCCCCCCGCGGTGGCGCGTCTGAAACCCCTCGGCGCTTGCGGTGGGGTTGCGATGCTTTTATTTGAGGACTCGCAAGCAGCACTGAGGTGGCGGTGGGCGGCGAGGTTGGGGTGAGCGGGGGGGGGGGCGTAAGGGTGAAGGAGGGTCCGGAGTGGGGGGTAGGGGGAGGGGGGAAGGAGGAGCGTTGGTGGGAAGTCGTGGGAGAGGGGCAGGGGGTGGGGGGCGAGGAGGGTAGGTAGGGGTCAAAGCCAACCGTCAGTTGTCTGGATTATAACCGGTCAGTGGAGGTGGGGGTGCTGGATGTTGCACGAAGGGTTGGGGGGAGGGAGGGAAAGGGGAAGAGGGGGAGGGAGATGAATCAGTAGGATATCCTGAACCCGTCCCCTCGCCCCCCTCCCTTAGCCCCCAACAGTCTCCTCCCTCTCTCCCCTCCTGCCTCTACCCTCATTCCACCCCCACTCCTCTGTGTGCCAGGTACCCCGCCCAGAATAGGGCATAGGACGGGCGAATGGAGAGAGAGAGAGAGAGAGAGAGAGAGAGAGAGAGAGAGAGAGAGAGAGAGAGAGAGAGAGAGAGAGCGGATGAGGAAGAGGAAGAGAAGGGGGGACGAGGAGGAGAGTGGGTGAGGGGGGGGGGCACCGGGGGCAGGAGGTCGTCTTTTTATATCCGGATTTCGGGGTCCTGTTCCCCCGTGTAAATATTGTGGTCTCGAACTCTGCTCCTGCTTCACTGCTTTCGCCCGCCGTGTCTCTGCCGCCGTGCCTGCCGTGTTGTGCGCGGCCCGGACCCCAGACGACGAATCCGCGGCGTGCTCTCCATTGGCGCTACGTCGCTAATGGTCGTTCGTTGCAGGTGCAATTGCAGGTCCGGGTGTGGGTGTCGTTTGTGTAGGCGTGTTGGCGCTGTTTGTTAATGGCCGGTGGTAGCTGAGGGACCCTCGTGCGGCGCTCACGACTCGGAGCTGCCACAACACTCGCTTCACGCTGATGGCCATGTCCTGCCGGGGATGAAGGAGGGCGGGGGAGGGGCCGGGAGCTGGGGGCGCGGAGGAGGTTGGACGCTAGAGGGCTGGGGGCGCGGAGGAGCTGGGGGTTCCTGGGGAGGGACTAAGGACTAGGGGGGGGGGGAGTGGGCACGTGGGGCTTGAGGGCTGGGGGCATGAAGGCGCCGGGGGTAAGGGGGGGGAGGCGGTGGCATTGTATGCAGGGGAGGCGGGCATTTCGACCTATCGGCGGGCAGTGCTCTCATTATGCCGGTGCTGTCTCGCAGATGGGACGGGGGTGTTTTTTCTTTTCTTTTTCTAATCTCGGCCCGAAAGTGGAGAGGATATCGAGATTACAATCTCCCGCTTCGCTCATTCTCAGGCCGGGAACCCCTGTTTCTGAACTAACTCGCTATATCACTTGTACTTACTTGCCCACTCACAGACTCATTAAACCCACCCACTCACTGAGTCACTCACTCATTCTCAAACACATGCTCACGCACGCACTCACTTTGAAACCCACTCGTTCACTCACTCACTCAGTCGCCGAATCCTCGCACACACACCCGCCCCGTCCGCCCGTCCGTCCAGCCTCATACCCCTTCATTTCCTCATAATGCCTGGCTTTGTTTCGCCATCGTTGCCGGACCTCGGTTTGTTGTCTTGAGTGGAAGGGAGGGGAGGGAGGGGGGGAGAGAGAGAAAGAGAGAAATGGGTGGAAGGAGAGGAAGGGAGGGAGGGAGGAAGAGAAAGAGAGAAATTGGTGGAAGGAGAAAGGGAGGGAGGGAGGAAGGGGGAGAAAGAGAGGAAGGGAGAGAAGGAGAGGAAGGGAGAGAAGGAGAGGAAGGGAGAGAAGGAGAGAGAGAGAGGAAGGGAGGGATGGAGTGAGAGAAAGAGAGGAAGGGAGGGAAGGCGGGATAGAGAGAGAAGAAAGGACGGAGGGATGGAAAGAGGAAGGGAGGGAAGGGGTATGAAAAGTGAAGGGAAGGAGAATAGAAGTAAAGGACGAGAGTGGAATAGGTAAGGGATGGGGATTGATACTGTAGATGGGTAAAAGGGAGGGAAAGGAGGAATGAAAAAGAAGGGAGAGAAAGGAGAAATGTGAAGGGAAAGAGGGAAAGACGAAGGTGAAGAGGGACATGAGGTCGCAGGGTTCTTCTGAGCTTCGATATATATCCGTCTAATGTGCAATTGCAGTCATTCCCCAGACGTCTTTTTTATGTACAGTGCTGGTGGGTTTTCCTCGTCCGCGGCGCTGCGAAGTGGTGGGCAATCACGTGATCGTTGATAGGGTTGTTCTCTCCCACCTTCCCCCCCCACACCCTACCCCAGGTGACTCCCCCTCCCAAACTCACCCAGTCTTCACCTGTTATCAATTTATTACTCACACGTCCCCCCTTTCGTCTATTTATGATGATGCTGTTATCGTTATCATCTTGGGAATACTACTTTGGTGTGTGTGTGTGCTGTCTGTTACGGGGTTTCTGTCGTGCTGTTGTTTTCTTGTCTGCTTGCTTCCGCGTTTTTATCTTTTTGGTTCTCATTACTCGGCTCGCGACATGTCGGTTTGGCTGTTCTCTGCCATTCCCCCTCCCCTTTCCCACTCCTTCCTCTCCCTCCTCCCTTTCCTACCTCTCTGTTGTCTACAATTATCTCCCACACCTTCCTCTCCCTCCTCCTCCCTCTCCCACCTCTCCCTCTCCTCCCTCTAACCCTCCCCCTCCCCCTCTTCCCACCTCTCCCCCTCACCCTCTCCCACCTCTCCCCCTCACCCTCTCCCACCTCTCCCCCTCACCCTCTCCCACCTCTCCCCCTCACCCTCTCCCCACCTCTCCCCCTTCACCTCTCCCCCTCACCTTCTCCCACCTCTCCCCCTCACCCTCTCCCACCTCTCCCCCTCACCCTCTCCCACCTCTCCCCCTCACCCTCTCCCACCTCTCCCCCTCCCCCTCTCCCACCTCTCCCCCTCACCTTCTCCCACCTCTCCCCCCTCACCCTCTCCCACCTCTCCCCCTCACCCTCTCCCACCTCTCCCCCTCACCCTCTCCCACCTCTCCCCCTTCACCTCTCCCCCTTCACCTCTCCCCCTCACCTTCTCCCACCTCTCCCTCTCCCTCGTCCCAGAGCTCTCTTATCATGCCTTGGTGATCGCTTATCTCTCGCCGTCGTTTACTTTTGTGTCGATGGCTGCCCGGATCCCTCCTCGCGTGGGTGACACTGCCGGTGTTCCTCCGCCCTCTCGCTGCCCGTGGGCGTGGGGAGAGGAGTTCACGTGGGCGGCCTTGGTTGGCTGGCCCGTTCTTCTTGTCGGGTGTAGGGGCGGGTCGGGCGGTTGGTGGGCGTAAAAGGGGGGACAATCGTTTAGGTTCGTGTCGTTCGGTCGGGTTGTTATGGGTCGGGAAATGGTAGTCATCGCCCTTGGCTTCTTTCTATTTTTTTTTCTTTTTGCTTTCTGTGTAGAGAAGGAAGAGAGGAGGCGTGGAAAGAGGAGAAAGAAAAGTGTGATAAGGGAAACGAGAAGGGAAAAAAAGAGAAAAGAGTGTAGAAAGAGCGGCAGGTTGATGAGAAAAGGAGGGACAGTCCGTAGCGTCGTGCGAGCCGTAACTCATTCCGAGAGATAATCAGCATGCTTTAGTGGCGTTCATTGTCGCCGTCGCTGATTGAATGTCTGCGACGAAGGATAAGATTAACGCGACGAATTTAAGCGATAGACAGACAGATACCATCAGGCGGAGACAGACTAACCATGACAGTCGAAAGAGCAGGTAAACCGACAGCAAGCCAGGCATAGATACGGACGACACAGACAGACAGACAGAAGCAGGCGGAGACAGACAAACCATATAAGTCGAAAGAACCAGATAAACCGACAGCCAGCCGGACATGGACACGGACGCCAGACAGACAGACAGATGCGCCGCTGCATGAGCGCCGAGAAGTGCAATTCAAGGCGAGCAAATGAGGAAAAGATTAAAGAGAGTTTAAGGTCCTGGAAGACGGGCGAGGGAGAGGCGGAGAGGGCGAGGCAAGAGGCGCACAGGAGGAAGGGAAGGCGAGTGCGGGCGAGGGAAGGGAGAAGAGAGAGTGGCTGAATGCACGAGAAAGAGGGGAGACGAGAGAGGGGATTGGTAAATAAGAGGGAGGCGAATCTGTAATGAGAAAAGAAAGTCGCAAGTTTTGAAGTTAACACGGATAACCAGCGAGTAATATGCGGAGAGGAGAGGCGAATATTTTATGAAGGAAGGAGTAGAAAGAACGGATAATTACGAAGGGTCCGATAATGTGGGGAAGAGGGTAGGACGGGAGTATAGGAGGGGAGAGAGAGAGAGAGAGGGAGAGAGAGAGAGAGAGAGAGAGAGATGGAGGGAGAAAGAGAGAGAGAGAGAAAGAGAGATTGAGAGAGTGTAATGAGAGAAGTTTTAGTACTCATTAATAATTGGCGGACGGGATAGTGAAGGATTTCCGGGCGCTAGGTACCAGGAGCGGCGGTTCGATACGAGAGGAGAAGGGGCAGCGGGCGCCGTCGAGGGGAAGGAGGGCGGTGGGTATGGAGACGTGAATGGGGCACGGGAGCTGGCGGACGGAGATAGGAGTGAAATGAGGGGAAGAGGTATTAATAATGGAAGGGAAGGTGAGCGAGTGAGTGGGCAACGCGAGGGCAAGACTTGTCATTTTGTAGCCATTGTTACCGTCCCCGTAATGAAATTTGGCGTCGCGGCGAAAGGCGGGACGGGAAGCGAGGGGAAAGGGAAACCGTAGATTAGGGGAAGAGAGAGAGAGGATGCAAGACAGCGGTGGGTGAGAAGGGCGGAAATAGAGGAGTGAACAACAAAGTAACGATGATGGATGGCGGCGAAGGGAATGGGAGATAGACAGACAGACTTCATTGAATGTACGAGGAGAATCAACGAATCGAGTGCAAGTTGGTATTCTGCAGTTTTAAAAGGGCGCAGACCACTCTGACGACCCCCCCCCCCCAACACCATCACCACCACCTCACGTCCTTTCTCTTTCTCTTTCTCTTTCTCTCGTGTATGTGTGTATGTGTGTGTGTGTGTGTGTGTGTGTGTGTGTGTGTGTGTGTGTGTGTGTGTGTGTGCGTGTGCGTCCGTCCGTCCGTCCGTCCGTCCTTACCCCTTGATCTTTACTCTTCTCTCTTTCGCCTCGTCTCACTTATACCTCACCTTCATTTTCCCCTTCCCCTCTCTCCCGTTCCCTTCCCCTCTCCCCTCTCCCCCTTCTCAATAACGTGCATCACAGCGAACGGTTTTAATAAAATCAGGCCCGAGTTTTTATTTCATCATCCGGGACCACTTCCCCATGCAACAAAAATAAAATCGTGACTGATTGCGTGTCGATGGAGCAAAGATGGAAAATTATAGATGCAGTCCTCGTTAGTTAAGGGGAGGGAGGGGGAGGGGGAGGGGGAGAAAGAGGGAGGGGAGAGGTCGAGTTAGTTGGGGGTAAGGGGGGAGGGGGTATAACCGAGAGAACCGAGAGACCCGAACGACCAGGGGGCGACTGAATGGACTAAATGACTTGTCGGACTTGAAAGGACTCTTGAAGGACTCGGGGAAGGCTGAAAGATTGTGAAGGACTCGAGAGGGGTGGAGGGCCGGGGGGAGGGGCAGGGGGGTTGTAAGGCGGGTCGAGGGGGACAGGCTTAATGACCGGGAGACTTTTGTGTTTAGGGTTTTTATTTGTATATTTTTTTTGTTTATTAATCCCCCCCCCCCGCCCCCCTGTTTTTTGACGGAGGGGGGGGGATAGCGTCGTATACCTACGCTTGATTTCTTTCTTCTTTTTTTACGTTAGGGGGAGGGGGGATTGTTTCGTTTCTTGGGATATTATTATTATTTGATATCTGTAATTATCAAATAGGGTTTTAATGATGTGGTGGAAGGGGGGCTGGAGAGTTTTTCCCAGAAATGGATATGGATGAGGAAATACAGGAAGAAAATAAAGACGGGGGAGGAAGGGAGAGAAAGACAAAGAGAAAAGAGAGGAGGAGTAAGAGGGGGAGGGAGGGAGAAAGAGAGGAGGAAGGAGAGCGAGAGGGGGTGAGGGAAAGAGGGAAAGGCGGGGAAGAGGGAGAGAGAGAGGGGGGGGGGGGCAGACTTCTTCGGAAGGGTAGAAGGGAAAAAGAAACTAGTTATAACAAGTAAAACACGCGAAGAGACGCCTTGGCACAAAGCATATTTGCTGTTTTGCGTTTGAGAGGAAGAACGGAAAGAGGGATAAAAAAAAGACCCGAGAAATTCTTCAGTTGTGGCAACTTCTCGGTAGAATAAATTCGGCGCCTGATGAAATATTCACCTCCCCAGTACCTCCTTATTGCGGATGAATATTTGATCAAATTCTGACGAGTTAACAAGGGATGCAGGGAAGGGGGGCGGGCCGCGGCGTCTCGTTAGCGGAGGCGGGGAGAAGGAAGGAGAGCAGAGGCGAGGGACGAAAACACAAGGACAGACAGACAGGTAGAAAGACAGAAAAAATGACTGACTGACTGACAGAAGTAGAATGGCAGGCGGACGGACAGACAGCAAATAGACTGGCACACTGACACGTAAGTAGACACTCAAACGTTGACAAATAGACAAACACGTAGACAAATAGACAGACAGGTAGACGGAAGAACAGACAGACAGACAGGAACCGAGAGATTCCTTCATCAGCGCAGCACACACGGATCTCGGTAGATGGCTGGTTCAACAGGAGAACAGTAGGCAACGGGCTTTAATGTTCTCTCCGTTGAACAGCGCTCTCTCTCTCTCTCTCTCTCTCTCTCTCTCTCTCTCTCTCTCTCTCTCTCTCTCTCTCTCTCTCTCTCTCTCTCTCTCTCTCTCTCTCTCTCCCTCTCTCCTCTCTCCCTCTCTCCCTCTCTCCCTCTCTCCCTCTCTCTCTCTCTCTCTCTCCCCCTCTCTCTCTCTCTCTCTCTCTCTCTCTCTCTCTCTCTCTCTCTCTCTCTCTCTCTCTCTCTCTCTCTCTCTCTCTCTCTCTCTCTCTCTCTCTCTCTCTCCCTCTCTCTCTCTCTCTCTCTCTCTCTCTCTCTCTCTCTCTCTCTCTCTCTCTCTCTCTCTCTCTCTCCTCTCTCTCCCTCTCTCCCTCTCTCCCTCTCCCCCTCTCTTCCCCTCTCCCTCTCTCCCCCTCTCTCCCCCCCTCTCACTCTCTCTCTCTTTCTCTCTCTCTCTCTCTCTCTCTCTCTCTCTCTCTCACTCTCGCTCTCGCCCTCGCTCTCTCTCTCTCTCTCTCTCTCTCTCTCTCTCACTCTCTCTCTCTCTCTCCCTCTCCCTCTCCCTCTCCCTCTCCCTCTCCCTCTCCCTCTCCCTCTCCCTCTCCCTCTCCCCCCTCGGAATGGGCTACTCTTACGAGGCCGATTTTTGCATGACGACTCGAGACGCGATGCTTTCAGCCGCCGCTCCTGAAAAGGGGACTTGAGATGAGAGCCCGGCTGAGATGGAGAAGCTGGAGGGAGATGATGAGGCTTCAGGAATTCCTTGGGCCGTCTTCGTGTTGTTTGTAGTTGTTGTTTTTGTTTCTCTTTTGTTCTTGCTGGTCTTTCTCCCTCTCGCTCTCTCTCTCTTTCTCTGGCTCCTCCGCGTTTTCTTTCATCATGTTCGTCTTTTTTTTCTTGTTTCTTCTAGTAGTTTCCTACTTTACTGCGTCCTTTATTCCTTTTCTGTTTTTGTCTTCCCCTCCTCCTCCTCATCATCATCTCTTTTCTATCCCACTTCCCATCATTACTCCCCCCTCCTTCTCTTCCTCCTCCTCCTCCTCCTCCTCCTCCTCCTCCTCCTCCTCCTCCTCCTCTTACTCGTCCTCCTCCTCATCCTTCCCTTGCTCTTCCTCCTCTTCCTCCTCCTCCTATCCCTCTTCCCCTCCCCTTCCCTCTCCCTTAACTCTTTTCACTCCCTCTTCCCCTATCCCCCCCCCCTCAACTAAAGCGTGGCCGTGTCCGCGGGCTGCCGGTAAAGGCGGTAGCGTCGGTTGTTGGAGCTGCCGCCGCTCCATGAATTAGGGTAATACACACACGAGGCGACCGGCGGCGCGACATACGGCAAGCGAGGCGCCCCGCCATGAGTGATGAGCGTCTTCGCCGACCGTCACGCGGGCGGCCGGGCGGTTAGGTGGGTGGGCGAATGGGCGAATGGGCGGATGGGCGGATGATTTGGGCGGGCTTGTGGATGGGGCTGTTCAGTGGGCGGGCGTGCGGATCGGGATGTTTGGTGGGCGGACGGACGGACGGGTGGATGAGGGAATGGGCGGACGGAAGGTCGGGCGGGCGGTTGAGGAGGACAATGGACGGGTGGGCTTGGGGAATGGGCGGACTAGCAGGTGGGCGGGCGGGCCGGAGGGAGGGAGGGAGACGATGGTCTAGCGACGTAAGCCTTCCCTGCTGCTTGTGGTGCGTGGGCGGCTTGTGGCTGCGCGGGTCATTCACTCGATGATTATATCGTTGTCGTCAGCGCTTCTGTTGTCGTCGTCGTTGTTGTTTTCTTCGTTTTCGTCGTAGCCGTCGCCGTCTCCCCCACCCCCGCCCCCGCCCCCGCCCCCGCCCGTGCCATTCATCCGCGCTTCTTCATCGTGCTTGCGGTTATTCACTCGGGCGCCGGGGATAAAAACGTCGCTTGGATCCAGTTGTTGTTGTTGTTGTTGTTGTTGTGGCGGGTTAATGTCTTAAGGGCGACAGATTCCATAGTTGCTTTGTCCGGATTAATGAGCGTTTGATGCATTCTATTTCTTGCTTCCTCCGATTCGCCGGGTTGCCTTGTGCTTGCGTTGCGCTGTAGGCCCCGCGGGAACGCCCCGTAGGCCCTATTTTATGGCACTGCATTGCGTTGCTGTTTTTCCCGTTTATTTTGCCATGTGTCGGTGAGTTTTATCGGAAGGTTACGCAACGTCAGGTGGCTATTAGGAGGGAGGAGGCCACCCTACGTAAAGGGAGGTATAGGGAGGGGGGAGGGGAAGAGGGGGGGTGGGCTGGACGCGACCTCGCCGAACTCACTCGCATATAAAATTGTGGAGATAATTGTATCTTTCCTGGTGGTTTGTTTGGGGCTGCCCGTCCCCGCTTCTCTTCACCTGTTAGCATTTCTGCCTCCCGCCCTCTCTCCCTTTTCTCGGTTCTCACGCTCTTTTTTCACCGCTCTCTCTCTCTCTCTCTCTCTCTCTCTCTCTCTCTCTCTCTCTCTCTCTCTCTCTCTCTCTCTCTCTCTCTCTCTCTCTCTCTCTCTCTCTCTCTCTCTGTTTTCTATGTTTCTCATTCGGTTTTGGTTTTGGTTTTATTTCCTCCTCTTCTGTTGTATCTTCTCCCTTTGCTGTTTCTTTCTCCTTTTTCTTATGTTCCCTCCTCTCCTCCACCTTCTCCCGCATCTTCTCCTTATCCACCTCCAACCTGTTCCCAAGTCGGCGCCCCGTGCGTAAGGCCGCCGCCATCCATCGCCGCCGCCGCCGCCGACTTTTCCGGCCGGCCTTGCGAGCGAAGCGTAAGTGGCGGCGCGGTTGACAAAGGGTCCTCACCTTCAGCGCCTTGGGACAACCTTGACGCCGGCGTGGGGCTTTTTTTTTTGGGGGGGGGGCGTTTGTGTGTGTGCGTGTGTTTGTTTGTTTATTCGTTTATTCGTTCGTCCGTTCGTTCGTTTGTTTTATTATTTTGTGTGTGTGGCCTTTTCTCGTTTTGTATTCAGTCCATTTAAGCATTTTCGTTGTGTTTCTGTGGTCGCTAATAGACTGGAACTACCGGGTTATTTCTGTATGCGTAAAGGTTCCTTTAACCTTGCGTCCTCCGTTCCTCTCCCCCCCTCCCCTCCTCCCACTCCCCTCCCTCTACACTCCACTCCCCTTCCCATCCCCCTCTTGCTCCCCCACCCCCTACCCCTGTCTTGTTGGTTCGGCTCATTCTCTTGTGAACCGGACGTGGAATTGAGGAGTTGAGGGGAGGGGAGGAGGGAGCGACGGGGAGGGGGTGGAGGAGTACTTAGAAGGGGAGGTTAAGGAGAGTTGGAGGGAGGGAGGTTAGGGTCTCCCACCCCTCCTCTACCCCACGTGACCCCTTGCTCTCCCTGCCATTCATTGGTGCATTTTATACATCTCTTTTCGTACTCTGATTCCGCGGGGGATTGTGACTGAGCCCTGGTTTGTACCACTGGGTGGGGAGGGAGGGGGAGGGGGAGCGGGAGGGGGAGGGGGGAATTAGCTACCTTTTTCCTCCCCTCTCTTTTATACTTTTATATCTTCTCCCGCTGTTTTTCTTTCCTCTGTTTGTTTTTCCCTTTGCTTCTCTTCCTTCCCCTCTTTCTTCCTCTACTCTTCCTTCCCCTCTCCTTTTTCTGACTCCTTCCTTCCCCTCGCCGACTTTCTGAACATTTCCCCAGTCCTTCGTCTCTCTCCTCCCTTTCCCTTTCTCTTTCCTCCCACTCCCTCGTCCCATTTCTCCCCCCCCAAAAAAAAACTTTTCATCCCCCCACTCCTTTTCCTCCACCTTACACATTCCATTCTTCCCTCCCACTCCTCCTCCCCCCACTCTTCCTTCCTCGTTCCTCCTCCCCCCACTCCGCCTCTTCGTCCTCTTCCTCCTCCTCCTCCCACTCCCAATCTTTCCTCCTCATCCTCCCCCCACTCCACCTCCTCATCCTCCCCCCACTCCACCTCCTCCTCATCCCACTCTTTCCTCCTTCCTCCTTGCCTCCTCTTCTGTCGCTTGTGCCTGCTGGATGAATGTAATTTTGGCCGCCGTTTTATTGTCTCGCGTGTTCCGCTGAGTGTTCCTGCGCGCGCCGGGACGCCCCTTTGCTTCGATGTTTATTTGAAGGGGTTTGTGGGTCTTGCTTTTTCCGTGATCTGTTTTGCATCGTGTTGTGTGTCGGGGCGGTTGGGAAGGAGGTGTGTGGGTAGATGGATGGCGAGGTGGATAGATGGGCGAGGGAGAGAGGGAGGGTGAGAGAGGGAAGGAGAGGGAGAGAGAGGGAGAGGGAGAGAGGGAGAGAGAGGGAAGGAGAGGGAGAGAGAGGGAGGGTGAGAGGGAGGAGGGAGAGGGAGAGAGAGAGAGAGAGAGAGAGAGAGAGGAGAGGGAGAGAGAGAGAGAGGGAGAGGAGAGAGAGAGAGAGAGAGGAGAGAGGAGAGGGAGAGAGGAGGGAGAGAGAGGGAGAGAGGGAGAGAGAGAGAGGGAGAGAGAGAGAGAGAGAGAGGGAGGGAGAGAGAGAGGGAGAGGAGAGAGGAGAGAGAGAGAGAGAGGAGAGAGAGAGAGAGGAGAGAGAGAGAGAGAGAGAGAGAGAGAGAGAGAGAGAGAGAGAGGGAGAGAGAGAGGGAGAGAGAGGGAGAGAGAGAGGAGAGAGAGGGAGAGAGGGAGGGAGGGAGAGAGAGAAAGAGAGAGAGAGTAGGAGGGAGAGAGAGAGAGAGAGGATGGAGAGATGGAGAGAGAGAGAGAGAGAGAGAGAGAGAGAGAGAGAGAGAGGGAGAGAGAGAGAGAGAGAGAGAGCGAGAGAGAGAGAGAGAGAGAGAGAGAGAGGGAGAGAGAGAGAGAGAGAGGAGAAGGAGAGAGAGGGAGAGAGGGAGGAGAGGGAGGGAGAGAGAGGAGGGAGAGGGAGGCAAAGGCTTGGGCACGAATGGGCGGGTGAGGAAGGTATGTGGCCGGACATGGAGAGAGGGAGTAAGGTCGGGCACGAGGGAGGGACTGTGGGAGGGAAGGAGGGAGGGAGTTCGTGCGTGTTGGAGGCGGTGGGGGGGGGGGGATGAGTGGAGGGAGGGCGAGGCGTGAGGTGAGAGAGAAGTGCCGAGTCATGAGGGCACATCATTGTCCTCACCTTTGTGACGTCATGGCGACCAAAAACCGGCCCTCCTCATCTTGCTTGTTTACACACACCGCCGCCAATCCCCAACACTGTAGAGAGGAGGAGCATTGGGAGGGAGGGGAGGAGGGGGGAGGAGGGGAGAGCCGGCCCTCCTTCTTTCACCCTACACGCAGTACAATCTTTACCTTGGCGTGGAGAACCGTCCTTCTCTCTCTTTCTCATGCCACTCTACAGGATCCTATCCGAAGGAAGAGGGAAGGGTGCGCTGGCATAATCCTTTATGGCACCTGTGCATCCTCCCCCCCCCCTCTCTCTCTCTCTCTTTCTCTCTCTCTCTCTCTCTCTCTCTCTCTCTCTCTCTCTCTCTCTCTCTCTCTCTCTCTCTCTCTCTCTCTCTCTCTCTCTCTCTCTCTCCCTCCTCTCCCTCCCTCCCTCCCTCTCCTCCCTCTCTCTCCCTCCCTCCCTCTCCCCCTCTCCCTCTCCCTCTCCCTCTTATCGCTCTTTCTCACCTCATCTCCTCATCTCTCATTTCTCTCCCTCTCCTCCCCTCCCACTTTTCTTCATATTCGCTGTTACTTGTGCCGCCTCCTCTGCCTCTCCCGCCACCGCTGCTGTTATTGCTGCAGGGAATTCTTCGCTTTACAGCCCTCTCGTATCATGCGGAATTATTTAGATATTTAAAGTGGATGGAGTACTTGTTCTTTGGAGATGTTTTCTGTGTGTCTGTGCTCCCCTGGTCGGATATTGTCTGGCGAGCCCGTGTGTTCTTCCTTTCTTTTGCTTTCTCGTAATGTGGCTGTCTCCCTCTTTCATTTGCTCCCTTTTTTTTTTCTTCCGTTCCGTTCCTTTTGCTGCTAGTTTTCTCTCTTCTCTTCTCTTCTCTTCTCTTCTCTTCTCTTCTCTTCTCTTCTCTTCTCTTCTCTTCTCTTCTCTTCTCTTCTCTTCTCTTCTCTTCTCTTCTCTTCTCTTCTCTTCTCTTCTCTTCTCTTCTCTTCTCTCTTCTCTTCTTTTCTCTTCCCTTCTCTTCTCTTCTCTTCTCTTCTCTTCTCTTCTCTTCTCTTCTCTTCTCTTCTCTTCTCTTCTCTTCTCTTGTCTTCTCTTCTCTTCTCTTCTCTTCTCTTCTCTTCTCTTCTCTTCTCTTCTCTTCTCTTCTCTTCTCTTCTCTTCTCTTCTCTTCTCTTCTTCTTCTCTTCTCTTCTCTTCTCTTCTCTTCTCTTCTCTTCTCTTCTCTTCTCCTCTTTTCTTCTCCTCTTCTCTTCTCCTCTCTTCTCCTCTTCTCTTCTCTTCTCTTTTCCTCTTGTTTCTCTCTTCTCTTCTCTTCTCTTCTCTTCTCTTCTCTTCTCTCTTATTTTTTTATGACTATTTTTGGTCTCTTCTGTTGCTTTTTTTCCTCTTCAGTAATAAGTACGCCCTTATCGTGTAGCCGTTTGAAAGGGTTCAACTTCATTTACCCTCTCTTCCCTCTTCTCTCTTTCCCTCTTCCCTCTTCTTGCTTCCCTTTCCATTCTCCTGTCACCCCTATTCCCACTCCCCTCACCGCTCCTCTCCCCTCTCCAACATGACTGCCCTCACTGACGCCACAAATTCGACGCCCCTCATCGCTTCCCCTCGTCCCCACGCCCCCCACATTCTCTCTCTCTCTCTCCCTCCCTCCCTCCCTCCCTCCCTCTCTCTCTCTCTCTCGCTCTCGCTCTTTCGAGGGAGATCCCTCCCCGCCCGGCCCGTTCACCCATTTACTCACTAACTTGTCCTTTTGCTCCTTCCCCACGCCCGCTTCCCCTCCTTCGACCCCATCCTTCTTTCCCCCTTCCACCCCCCCCTTCTCCTCCGGCATGGTGCGCGAGGACGACCTGCGGGCCGCCTTCCTCCAGGTGTCCCTCGAGAGGCTTGGGCCCAGGGCGAGGTAAATGCCCTCCCCGGCCAGCTGTGTGTGCCTCCTCTTGTCTCGTGATGTTTGCATGCATGCTTGTGCCACTGTGCATGCATATCCGCGAGGAGACACACGCGCGCATCTTTGCCGGACGCAAGAATGCCCGCATATGTATGCATGTGTTTGTATGTGTGCATACATGTGCAGCATTCGAGCGTCCCGCGTCAGTAGCGCTTCGGCTCGCCGCGCCACATTCCTGCGGCCTCCTTGCTATAAATCTCCTTGTTGAGCGCCCGTGTCTGTCCGGGCGGCACCGGGGGCGGGGACGGGGGGCGGGCCGGCCTGGTGGTGGTAGGAGGGGGAGGGGGCGGTGTGGGGCCGGAGGGGGAAGGGACCGGTGATCTACGAGTGTTCCTCTCGTGTCCGACCCGCCACCGCTGACATCTTAATGGATCTCTCTCATGTGTGCTTGTGCTGTTGCTCTCTTTTTCTGCTGTCGATGTCCTTCCGCAGCGGAGGCCGCTTTTTGGGTGTTGCCGCTGCGGCGGTAATTAGGCGGGGGGGGAGGGGGGGGCATCCTTTTGCATTGGTTGTGCGGGAAGGGACTCGGCAATTAGCCCGCCTTTTTGGGCCGGGCTAGAACTAGCTCTCGGCGCGCTGGTGGACCTATCTTCGTAACTTGCACATAGCCTATAGTGGTGGACAACATACTGGTACTTCGCATGTACTCACGCACGCACACACACACACATTTAGACATATACTTCTGTATATATAATCATACACACGCACACACACATTATATATATATATATATATATATATATATATATATATATATATATATATATATATACAGTTATATATATATATATATATATATATATATATATATATATATATATATATATATATATATATATATATATATATATATATATATATATATACACTTATATAATGTATATTTAGTATATTGAGTTATCGATACATTGCTAATTATTTTCATTCAGCCACTCACACCCAGATGTAGTGCCAGGTACGATAACACGTGCAAGGGTGAGCAGGCAAGGCAGAGTATAATACTCGTGTCGCCTTTTTCCTTTGCCCGCGAGTTCTATCACTATTGAAATACTACTAATACTATTTCTGTTTTCCCTGCAGCTGTCTCTCTTCTCTCTCTCTCTTTCCCCTCTCTTTATACTCTCCCTCTACTCAGTCCTCTCTCTTGTAATCTCTCCCCTCTCTCTTTGTCCTCTCCCCCCGTTCTATCCTCTTTCTCTATCTTCCCTCTCCCTCTCCTTTTCACTCGCTCCTCCAATCCCTCTCATTCTTACCCTCTTTCTTTCTTTCTATTTCCTCTCTCTCCCCTTTCTCAACCCCTCCCCCCTTATCTCTCCTCCCCTTCTCCTCCCTCTCCTTCTCCCATCTCCCCCCCTTTTTCCCCTTCCCCTTTCCCCACGTCCCTTCCCCTCCTCCCGTTCCACCGCCAAGCAGCCGGCCATTCACGTCCTCAGGTGACAGTTATTGTGGCTCATTGTCTCACGCTGTACCGTCTGTTGATCGCAGGCGTGTGGTCAGTGCTGTGCGGTCGTCTGCCTGCGTGTGTGCTTGTGTGGGGGATGAGTGTGAAAGGTGTGCTTGATTAGTGCGTGTGCGGCGCGTGCAGTCCCCTCTCGCTCACCTTGTAGAGTACGCCAGGTGAGGGGGTGGGGGTCGGTTGGGAGGAGGGAAGGTGGGGAGGGTGAGGGAAGGGGTTAGGGGAGTGGGGAGGAGGTAGGAAGGAGTTAGGAGAATGGGGAGGGTGAGGGAAGCGGGGAGAGTGAAGGGAGGGGTTAGGTGAGTGGGGAGGTTGGGGGGTGTCAGAGTGACGTCTATTATGATCGTGCTTGTGGTGTGGAAACGTAAATGGGTTCGATTGTCTTTTTTCTGGGGGGGAGTCGCTGCATGGAGTGGGGGAAGAGGGGGGAGGGCTGGAAGAGTCTTTATATCATGAGGGTCATTTTCCGCTGGTTGGGGGAGAACGGGGATTTGGGCTGGGGAAGGGGGGAGGTGTTAGTCCCCGGATCTCCTCCCAGCGTGCACAGTCCCCTCTCCCCCTCCCTCTCCTCGCAGGTGATTTATCCTCGAGTAACACAATCCATCCTCACACATGTCAGGATTAGGGTAACTTGGATTTTATTCTGATCGTAAAATCGTTATATTGATAATTTTCACTGGCCGTTTTTCGACATTTTATTTGTTTCTTAGTTGTGCATTATTGTTGTTGTAGCCCTTGTTTTTATTCTTTTTTCTCCTGCCTTCTCCTCATCCTTCTCTTTCTTCCTCTTTTTCTCCTTCCTCCTTCCCTTCTTCATTTTCCTTCCTCGATTTCCTCATTCCCTTCTCCTTCCTCCTTCTTCCATCTCCTCTTTCCCTTCTTCTTCCTTTCTCCTCCTTCCTCCATCCTCCATCCTTTATCTCGTTTTTTCCCTTCTCCTTCCTTTCTCCTCCTTCCTCCACCTTCCATCTCCTCCTTCCTCTTCCTCTTTTTCGTATGGATTATTAGTGGGAAGGGAAGATGGATCACCGGGCGACATCAGGTGAGGCGACGTGGCCAGGAAGAGCCCATGGAATCAGAAGGGCAGGAAGGGGTCGGAGGAGGAGGAGGAGGAGGAGGAGGAGGAGGAGGAGGAGGAGGAGGAGGAGGGGTGAGGAGGAAGGAGAGAGGGAGAGGAGGTTGGAAGCCAGGAGTTGGGTGGGTGGGAGGAGGGAGGAGAGCACGAGGGTTGTATAGAAGTTGGGTGGGAAGAGTGAGGGAGGTGGCTCGAAAATTCGAAGGATTAGTAAAAAGCTCAAAGGAGGATTAGAGAAGAGGAGGTGGAGGTTGGGGAAGAGGAGGAGGCGGCTCTGGGGTTGAGAGGGCGAGGGGAAGCCAGGGAGAGGAGGATGTTGGAGAGCCGAAGGGGAGACCAGAGGGAGGAGAGGTATGGGATGGGAAGTCGAAAGGAGAAGGAAGAGGAGGAGGAGGAGGAAGATGGAGAACCGAAAGGCGACTAAGAGGAATGGAGTAAGAGGAGGAGGAGGATGGAGAACCGAAAGGAGACCAAGAGGAGTGGAGGAGGAGGAGGAGGAGGCCAGGGGGTTGAGAGGGCAGGAGGTTAGGAGGGCAGGAGGGAGGGCGTCCTTCCTGCCCGTCTTTCCTGCTGCTTCGCCGCCACGCACGCTTGCTCCCGGTCCCTCTCGGTCCCTCCCGGCGGCGGGGGTGAAGTGGCTGCTGCTGCCTCGCGTCTGCTCTCGCCTTGTCTTCATTTCTTTATTGCTGAGTTTTCTTTATTTGTTGATGAATTGACTTCAGAGTTCTTTGCAATTGCATTATTGTCGTTACCGCAGTCGCCGTTGTTACTTACAGGAAAATTTCTACACATCTTTTCCTCTGTCATTATCTTATTACTGCCTCAGGTATCCTTCTGAAGATATTTTCTCATACTTATTTATATGAAATAGCTGTGGCTATTGTCTCCTCCTCCTTCCCTTCCTTCTCTTCTCTTTCTCTTCCTCCTCCTCCTCCTACTCCTCCTCCTCCTCCTCTTCCTGTTTCAACATGTCCATCTCCTTTTCTTCTTACCCCTCTCCTCCTCTCCTGTCCTCCTCTTACAGGGAAAAATCTCTTTTTTATTGGCTTCAGGTAGCTTTCTGAACGATTAAGATCTCATTCATCAAAGAGAGAGATGGATGGGGGGAGAAGGAGAGAGAGAGAAAGGGGAGAGGAGGAGAGGAGTCGTGGAAGAGAGAGAGGGATAGTGTCATAGATTGAGAATTATCCTTCAATCTCCTCAATAATTAGATTTTTTTTCTTTTCTCTTTACAACATTTTCTCATCTTTATTTCTTAGTAGGCCTATCTCTCTCCTCTTTACATTTTCTGTCCATTTCCGTTTCCACCTTCGCCGCCTCCATATCCCCTAATTTTATTTATCATTTCCTTCTTTGCCTGTTCCCTCTTCCCCCTACTTCTCTCCTTTTCTGCTACCCTCATTATCCCATTTTCACTTTCATTTCCCCTCCTCCTATCTCTCCTTTTCCCTTCTATACCGTATCTTCACCCCCCTTTCTTCTCCGTTTTCCATTCCCCTCCTAATCCTGCACTTATTTTCCCTTCTCATTCCATCTGCTTTTCCTTTTCTCCGCATCGTACCATTCTCCGTTCTCTATCTTACCCTATATCCCTATTTCCCCATCTCACCACTCCATCCCCTATCCTATCCCCCCTACCGCATCCACTCCCCAATTTTCCATCTCCCCACCCCCTATCCCATTTCCTCCCCATTTTCCATCTCCCCACCCACTATCCCATTTCCTCCCCATTTTCCATCTCCCCACCCACTATCCCATTTCCTCCCCATTTTCCATCTCCCCACACCCTATCCCCATCCCCTCCCCATTTCCCCATCTCACCCCCTATCCCCCTATACCATCTCCTCTCCCTATTCCCTACCCCATCCCCTCCCCCTATTCCCTCTACCTCAACCCCTCCCCCTATTCCCCCTACCCCATCCTTTCCTCTCCTACCCCATCCCCTCCTCATCTCCCCCCATATCCCATCCCATCCCATCCCCATCTATCCCCCTATCCCCCCTACCCCCTCCCCTCATCTCCCCCCCTATCCCATCCCATCCCCATCTACCCCCTACCCCCCTATCCCCCTCCCCTTCCCCCTATCCCCTCCCCATCTCCCCAGGTAAAGCGGATGGCCTTGATTTCCGCAGTGAACAAAGAGGAACGGGACGAAAGTGTAGCGTTTAGCGGGGGCCTCGATGATTGTGGGTTGTCGTAGGGGTGGGAAGGGGGGAGGGGGTGGGGGGGAAGGTCATAGGAGGAGGGGGTGGAGGTAGGCGTGCGGGAGGGATGTGGGAGGGGGTGGTTGTAGGGGGGGGGTCGTGGGAGTGGGGATAGGAATAGGGGTAGGGGTAGGGGTAGTTTGTGGGAGGGAGTGGGGGGGGGTAAGGGAAGGTTATAGGAGGGTGGAGTGGGGTGGAGGGGTTAGAGGGAAGGGGGTGTAGTAAGGGGGAGAATAGTTGTGGGGAGGGGTTAGAGAAGGGGAGAAGGAAGGGAAGGATAGAGGTTAGATAGGGAGTTTAGGGGAGACGAGAAGGTTATCGTCTTGTTCTTTGTTTTATTTTATTTATTGATTGATTGATTGATTTAGTGTTTGCGCAGTTTGATGTCTGCTTACTATCTATCTCCCAGACTACCCCCAGCAACCCCGTATTTTTCTAGGTAATTAACTACATTACCAAAACCGCCCTCCCCTTTCCCTTCCTGCAGACGACCTCGGCGCTGGGAATCTGTCTGGAGTGGCGCGGGGACCATAGCTGAGTCCCACGTGTTCCGGAGGTGCAGTAGGGTCGCTGGCCGCTTCAGGGACATATGGGGGAGGGGGGTGTAAGGGGAGGGAGGGAGAGGAAAGAAGGAAGAAGGAAAGGTGGATGGGAGGGAGGGGTGGAGGAAGAATGAAACAAAAAGAGGTATAGAAAGAGAGGCATGTGGTGGAGAGAAGGGAGGGAAAGGAGATCAGGCACTCCAGTGGAGGGGCGAGGGCTGGTGAGAGGGGAGGGCGAAGGAGGGGAAGGGAGAGGATGGAGTGTTGAAGGAGTTGTTAGCGGTTGGAGTGTTAGTTGCGAGCGCCGGTGTTTGTTTGTTTATGCGGCGAGTGCGGTGCGCGGGGGCGGGCGTCGTTAACACGGGTCGTTCGGTCGTTGGCGGCTTTGGTTTCGCGGGCGGCGGTGGCTCGTTCGCCGTTGCGCTCGCCGGGAGGGTCGTTCGCGGGTTTTATTGCGGTTCGGTTTCGTCTGGCGGGCGTGCATCGCGGCGCCGGCGACGGGCGGGGGCGGCGGGCATCGAGACATGTTCGTGCGCGGACATGGATGTGTGCTTGGGAGAGGGGATGCGCCTGGTGTGTTTTTTATTTCATTGTGTATACATTTATATGCATTTGTGTGTGCGCATCTGTGCATATATGTATGTAATTGTCCGGATAGTGTTTGTGTGTCAGCAAATGAATAGTGCGAGCGAGAGAGCATGTGCAGATGCATACATAGAAGTGCATAAGTCGGCGCGGTGGAGAGCGCACGCGGTCCCCGGCAGGCTCCGCGCAGGCCCACTCGCCATCTGCCTTCCCTTCCCCGCCAACCCGCCCGCCCGCCCGCCCGTCCACCGCCCACTCGGGTATTAACGGATCCGCAACACTACATTAACTCTTGTCCTTTTTTTCAGGGGGAGGAGGAGTGGTGGGGTAGGGTGTCCGGAGTTGAGTCGGGGGGTGCTGGCTAGGGGGGAGGTGGGGTCCGGCAATCTCTTTGTTCCTTGCACTCGTTTCGCTCGCTCCGTCGGCGGGGACCCCTTTTTTGCGCATGTGGAGGGCGCTACAATTCTCTGTTTATCTACCTGCGCTGCTCGTGGCCGGGGAGGGGCGGGCGCTGCGGTGTGGCCGGCTGGGCGTCCGTTTTCTGAAGGCGGCGTGCGAGGGGAGGGGGGACTTGCGGAAATGCGCGCGATGGAGGACTTGACGCCGGATTAAGACGTTATTATTGTCGGTGTTAATGCTACTCAGTATAATTCTCATTGTTGTTATTGTTTTTCTTAATTATTACTCTTATTATTATCAACAGCAGCTAAAGTAGTATTTGTTATGTATTAGTAGTAGTCTTGGTGGTTGTAAAATTTAGTCATATTAGTTGTAATAATTTCATCTTATCATTCTTGTAATTACTATGGTTATTATTGACGACATTATTATTATTTTAGATATTTTACAGCTTAAAATGAACTACTTTATAAATGAGCCTTTATCATCGTTGCAGGTACGGCAGTTACTACCTTAACCAGTTGCTGAGGGTGTCGGAGGCTGCGTGGCGGCGCCGAGGTAAGTGCGTGTGCGTGTGCGTGTGTGTGTGCGTGTGCGTGTGTGTGTGTGTGTGTGTGTGTGTGTGTGTGTGTGTGTGTGTGTGTGTGTGTTCATTCTCAGAGGCCCCTGTTGATCCGGCACTAGTTGTAAAGGGAAATGGAGGGAGGGAGCAATAAAGGAAGGGAGGGAAGGATGGAGGGAGGGAAGAATGAATGAAGTAAGGAAGGAAGGAATGGAGAAAGGGAGGGAATGGAGAATGAATGAATGGAGGAAAGGAGGGAGAGAAAAGGAAAGAAGGGAACGAAGTAGGAGGGGCAAAAGAAAGGAGGAGGAAGTAAGGATGAGGATGCGAAGAGAAGGAAATGAGAATGAAAGAGAAATCACAGAAGGACGGAGACAAAGGGATAGGAAGCAAAAGAACGAGACAACAGTGGGAAAAGGCGAAATGGGGAGACGTAGAACAAGAGTAGGATGAAAGCGGGAGCTGGGGGAAGGATAGAAACAAAATAGCATGCAAGCAGAAGGTGGGTTGCTTCTCCGCTGCCGTGCTTGTGCAGGAGGGGAGAGAGAGGAGAGGGGAGGAGAGGAGAGAAGAGGATAGGGGAGAGCAAGGGTGGAGGGAGGAGAGGGGAGAGCAGGGAGGGGGGGGATAGAGCAAGGGTGAGGGTGCCGAGACTGAGGTCGCGAGGAAGAAGGGTAAGTGGGGGTTCCTCCCGTGCCCCGTGCGTGCCCCGTCGGACTTCCTCCTTCCTCCGCGTGCCTTCCCTTTCCCTCCCTCCCTTTTCCCTCTCCTCTTCCCTCCGTTTCCCTTCTCTTCCCTCCCTTTCCCCTCTCCTCTTCCCTCTCATTCCCTTCTCTTCCCTCCCTTTTCCCTCCCTTTTCCCTCTCCTCTTCCCTCCCTTTCCCTTCTCTTCCCTCCCTTTCCCCTCTCCTCTTCCCTCGCTTTCCCTTCTCCCTATCCCCCGCCTTCCTTTCTCCTCTCCCTTTCCCTTTTGTCTTTTCCTTTCGTCCGAAGAATTGTTTGTCTTCGCTTCGTCTGCCTAATTCTTCGTCTCGTGTGTCCTCTGAACTTTCGATTGCATTGCGTCTTTTTCCCTTTTATTTCTCTGCCTTGCATTCGGTCGATGGTCTGTGCAATTTTCTTTTTTCATTGTCCAATCTGTATTTATTTTATTACTTTCCTTTCTTTGTAAAGTGCGACCTCTTTCTTTTTCCTTCTCTCTTCCTTGCGATCTTCCTTGGTCACTGGAAGGATGAGTGTGTGTCTATCATTCCTTCCTTTCCTGGCTTTCATCATCCCCATCCTCCCTCCCTCTTCTCAGTATTATCCTCCTCCTTCCCGCCATCCTCTTCCCCTCCCTATCCTCCTTCTCGTCCTCCTTCTCGTCCTACTCCTCCTCCCCCTTCTCCGGGTCTTTCCTCCTCCCCTCTTCCCCCTCCTCCTCTTTCCCCCTCTTCCCCCTCCTCCTCCTCTCTCCCCATCTTCCCCTTCTCCCATCTCTATATCTCCTTCCTCCCCCTCCCCCTCCCCCTTCTTCGTCTCCGCTTCCTTCCTCCTCCCGTTCCCTCCCGTTTTCTTAGTTCATTCACACCTTACTTTTTGTTTGCTTTCGAGAGTTTTTATTGGTGTGTATTTTGTTTACCCCTTTCTTTGTTCATCCCATATTTTTGCATTCTCCCACTCTGGCGTGTGTGGGCGCGCTTAGGAGCATACGCGTTTTTTTCTCTCTTTCGCCTTCTTGCGCGATGTTTATCCACTCTTCCTCTCTCTTTCGCCGTCATTTGAGGATGTTTTCCCTATCTCTGGCGCTTATTCATGCCTGTCTTAGTCATGTATCGAAGGGTACACAAGGGTATTTCTCTCGGTGCACGTGATGGCCGCCCATCCTGATCTCTCCAGCCCTTCCCGCCCGCCGTGCATCCACGCCCTCGCAGGGGCCGTGGGCGCCCGCTTCCCCTGGGCATCCCGACATCCGCCGCGTCCCTCGAGCCTGGCCATCTTCCGTCGCCGTCGATGGGTAATGAGGGCGGGAGCCCAGGGCGGGTGAGAGTGAGCGCGGGCGGCGGCGGCGGCGGAAGTTCGTAGCGGGGCGGTAGCAGAGGGCGTTTTTGCGCGCCCGGGTGTTGGGCGAGAGCGATTGGGTGCAAAAATTATCCCACGGGCTTGCGACGTCGACTCTCCTTATTTTTTTAAGCTAATTATTTTTTGAACATTTTATGGCCATTGTTATGATTTCCTCCTTTGTGATGATCGACTCATTTGCGATCGTTCGGAGGTAATAAAGTAGCGCAGTTTAGGGAGTAAGGGGGGGGGGGCGGAGGAAACACGTCCTCGCCCTGCCCCTGGTCTCTCCTTCTCCCTCACCTGCTCCCTCGCCCCATCCTCTCTCCCTCTCCCTCACCTGCTCCCTCGCCCCATCCTCTCCCTCTCCTACTCCTCCGCCCACTCTCCGTCCACTCTCCCTCCCCCCTCCCTTCCACTCCCCATCTGCCCCTCTCTCCCCCCTCCCTTCCACTCCCCTCTTCCCCTCCCCCCCCTCCCTTCCACTCCCCATCTGCCCCTCCCTCCCCCCTCCCTTCCACTCCCCATCTGCCCCTCCCCTCCCCTTCTCTCTCTCTCTCTCCAGAACTGCGAAACTAAAGTGTCCAATAAATCATGCAAATACCAGTGATGGATACTGTTTTATATTCTCTCTGTATTTTCTTCCTCTTCTTTTTTTCTTTTCTTTTCTTTTTTCATCCTCTTCCTCCCAAGACGGATGTGCGCGACGTCTGTTGGCCGTCGGGAGGCAGCAGGGCGATCAGCAGTCCGTCGGCGAAGGACTCTTGTGCAGGACGCCAGGTGGAGCTGGGTCGGCGCGCCTTGTTACCGTGTTATTATCCCTCCTTCCCTCTCCCTCCTCCGTCCTTCTCTGTCTTCCTTTCCTCAGTTTCTTTTTTTCTCTTTCTTTTCTCTCTTTTCTCTCTTTTTCTCACTTTTTCTGTTTGTTTTCTCTTTTCTCTCTTTCCTCTTCTCTCTCTTTCCACTTCTCTCTCTTTCCACTTCTCTCTCTTTCCACTTCTCTCTCTGTCTCCTCTTCTCTCTCTCACTTTCCCTCTCCCTCTCTCTCCCTCTCTTTCCTTCTCTCCTCCCCTCCCCTTCCCTCCCTCCCTCCCTTCTCATCTATCTCCCATTCTTATCCCTTCCCCTCCTCCCCCCCTCCTCCCCCCCCCTCCTCTCCCCTCCCTCTTCCACACTACCCGTCTTCGTCCTCCGTCTTCTTTCTTTCTGGTCAGATGTTGGTATTTCCTCCTCCTGTCTTGGCCGTTACCACCGCTTCCTCCTCTTTGCCTCCTATTATCTCTCCTTTTCTCTCTTCTCTCTCTCTCTTGTTCTTTTTTCCTATTCTCTTTCTCTCTTTCTCTTGTTCTCTTTTTTTCTCTTTCTCTCTTTCTCTTGCTCTCTCCCTCTGTCGCCATCATCTCACTCTCTTTCTCTCCCTCTTTATGCATCTCTTTCTCTTCCACCATATCTCCCTCCTTTTTTATATGCTTCTCCATGGCTTTTTTTCCTGTTTTCTTCCTTCTCCCATTCCTCACGTCTTATCTCGAATATGCAATTTTTTGGTGTCTTCTTTCCATCTCTTCCTGCTTCGCTTCTCGGGATTTTCTTCTCTCGTACGTCATTCTTCTTATTTTCTTCTTATTATTTTTCTCCTCTATATTCTTCATGCTGTTTCTCGTCTTCCCTTTGTACCTTATTCTGCAATTTCTTTTCGTTGTCTCGGTTCTCTTAACACATTTTTGTTATTTACTTATCGTCTCCCTCTTTCTCCTTCACTTCTACTTTGTTTTTTGTTTTTCCCTTTTCCTACATTTCTTTTAGTCTAGATTTTCTCTTCCTCATACTTCTCCCCCATATTTTCTTCGATGTCTACCTGATCCTCCTCACCTTTTCCATCAACCTCATCTTACTCCTACCCCTCCTCCTCATACTACTACTACTCTTTCTCCTACTCCTCCTCTTCCTCCTCCTCCCTCCTCCTTCCTCCTCCTTCCGCCTCCCTCCTCTTCCTCCCCCTTCCGCCTCCCTCCTCCTCTTCCTCCTCATACTCCTCCTCATACTCTTTTTACTACTCCTCCTCCTCCTCCTCCTCCTTCTCCTTTTACTCCACCACCACCTCTTCCACTTCTTCCTCCACAACCTTTCCGCCCCTCCCCCTCCCTCCCCCCACCTTTCCATCCTCTCACCACGTGTTGCATTTATTACAGTCAATTTACCGGGGAGTTATCGGGGCGATGGGTCGCCTTTTTATTATTATTTTATGGGTTCCCAAGAGGTGGCTGGGGGAGGAGGAGGAAGGAGGGAGTAGGGGGAGGTTGCAGTATTTCCCGGGGGAGGAGGGAGGGAGGGGGGGAAGGGAGAATGGGGGGAGGGGGGTGGCGCAGGTGTTAGATCGGTCCTGGTGTGTGTGTGTGTCTATGCATGTGTGTGTGCGCATGTGAATGTTTTAAAATATATATACATTTGCTTAGTCCCTCATCTCCTTTCTCTTCCCTTCTCTTCTGCCTCCCTGTTTTCCCGCTCTGCCCCATGTCTCGTAAGCGTTATCCTTCTGCGCCTCTTCTCCCTTCGTAAATAGACGAGGTGATGGGAAATTACGCAGTCTCTTGCTCTGCCGATTGGTCGCTCAGTCCGTCATTCAGCCAGCCATTTGCGGTCAGTAATTTGTGTTTGTTTATCCGTTTCGAATGCCTTCTTCTCCTTTCGTGCTCTCTCCTTACTACTACTAGTATAGTTGCGTATATTTTTCTTATGACTTTTTTTTCCTTTTTTCTTCCTCCTGTTTCTCCTCATCATTGTTCGCCTCTTCATCTTCTCTTTTCTCCACTTTCCCCTCTTCACCTCCCTCCTTTACAGCGAAATCCTATTCCCATTCTTAATCTTCCTTTCCCTCTTCCCCTTCTCTTCATCCTCCTCCTCCTTCTTCCCCTCAACTCCCTCCTTCGCATCAAAATCCTATTCCCATTCTTAATCTTCCCTTCCCTATTCCCCTCCTCCTCCTCCTCCTCCTCCTCCTCCTCCTCCTCCCCCTCCTTCTCCTCCTCCTTCTCCTCCTCCTCCTCCTCCTCCTCCTCCTCCTTCTCCTCCTCCTTCTCCTCCTCCTTCTCCTCCTCCTTCCCCTCCTTCTCCTTCCCCTCCTCCTCCTCCTCCTCCCTTTCTGCGTGTGTTCCCGGCGCGTGGCTGCCTGGGGATGGGCGTTTGCTGCGCCGAGAACCACAATACGACGGAGAGCCAATGGAGGGTGTAAGTTTGAGAGCGCAAGAATGACACACGCTTTATAAATCTCTGTAATTTATGCGCGGCGCTGTACAAGGTGGGGTTTGAGGGGGATGGGAAGGAGGGAGGGGTTGAGGAGGGTTGGGTGGGTTGGGGGTTATAGGGAGAGGGAGAGGGTGGGAGGTGGTGGGATGGGGGGGTTTAGGAAGGAGGAGAGGGTGGGAGGTGGTGGGGGGTTATAGGGAGAGGGAGAAGGTGGGGGTGGTGGGGGGGGTTCAGGGAGAGGGAGAGAGTAGGGAGGGGGTACGACACGGGATTGTGGGAGTTTGGGGGAGGGGGATAGGGGTAGGGTAGGGGTGGGGGTTGTAGGGGGTTGGGCTATTTGGAGGAGGAGGATGGTAAAGGAAGGGGTTGGGTGGGGGGGGGGGTAGAGGGTGTGTGGTTAGGGGTTGTCGTGGGATGGGGGGAAGGGAGAAGAAGGGAGAGAGGGGGTACGAGAGTCGGGATGAAGGATGGGGTTGGGGGTAGGTCGGGGTGTTTGTGGGTGACTTTGCAATATATATTTTTTCTCTTTCTCTCCCTCTTTTCTGTGGCTGTGCATCTTGCAGAGGTTGATTTACGCTCCTTCCCCCACACGTCTAGATACAATGTATTTATTTTGTTATCGTTATCGTGTTGTTATGATGATTACTATTGTTGTTGTTATTGTGTGTGTGTGTGTCGTATTAAATACCCTGTCCCCTCTGTTTCTCTCTCGCATTCGTCCCCTTATTGTTTGCTGCTCTATCTTCCCCTGCGTTCGGAAGATCCAAGTGTGGAGAGGGCGAGGGAGAGGGCGAGAGTAGGGTGAATGAGTGACTAGGCAAACTGTTACTGATGCAATCGTCATCCTCACATTTTACACTTCTACTACTATGTCTTCCTCCTCTTCCTGCTGCTCCTCTTCCGTCTTCTCCTCCTTTCCCATTCTTCCTCTCCGTCCTCTTTTTCTTCTTTCTCCTCATGCTCCCCCTTCTTCTCTTTCCTCTTTTCTCTCCTCCTCCCCACCCCTCTCCCTCTCTCCCTTCCCCTTCCTCCCCTTCCCCTCCTCCCCTCCCCCTTCCTCCCTTCCCCTCCTCCTCTCCCCCCTCCCCCTTCCTCCCTTCCGCTCCTCTCCTCCCCCTTCCTCCCTTCCCGTCCTCCCCTACCCCTCCCCCTCCCACCAGATAGACCGGAAATCCTCTCTCTCTCTCTTTCTCTCTTTCTGGGAGCTGATTCCTCCTCTCCTTGAAGTCCTGAATCGGCCGACGTCGGACGGAGAACTCGACGCGTGGGTCGGCGTCACCCGGTCTTTATGCCTTCCTTCATTTCTTTCTTTATTCTTGTTTATCGTTCTTTCTTTCTTTTGTGGGGGCTTTATATTTTTTTCTGATTTATTAGGTGTAAAGATGTTCATGCGATGGGGAGAGAGAAAGAGAGGAAGAGAGTGAGCGACTGTGAGGGTAAGAGAGAGAGAGAAAGAGAGAGAGAGAGAGAGAGAGAGAGAGAGAGAGAGAGAGAGAGAGAGAGAGAGAGAGAGAGAGAGAGAGAGAGAGAGAGAGAGAGGGGGGGGCAGGCTGGTCGATACGCTCTTAATTTTTCATCGAGGGAATCCACAGACAAGAGCTGGTATTGCAAGCGGCTTGAGACTCGTTCATGAGTTGCTAAGTGCCTGCGGATGTGCCGGGGGTCGGGGCGGGCATGGGGAGGGGGGGGTGAACTATTTATAGGATTTTGATTTCAATCTCCTGTTGTAATGCTGTAACATACTTGCACACAGAGCTGCTTGCGTGTGAGCTCACTCGCAGACGCAACACAGGAGTTGACATGAAAATGCTGTCTCCGCTTTAGCCTTTCGATAACAGGGATGAGGATGATGGTGTCAATGATAGTGAGTACGGCGCATTGTAAGATTTTATAGGAGTGATACTCCGTGCTCGACACCTCTTCAATCAGGAGTTCACGGAGTTGCACACTCCCGGGAAGGAAAAAGCCGTTCGCGCCTTTAGTCTTCTGCGTTCACGGCAGGCGAGCAGACAGGCAGGCGAGCAGACAGGCAGGCGCGCAAGCAGGCAGGCATTACGAGGGCGTGATTGTGTAGAATCATTCACGGCAGCGGCTTCGCGATATTGGAGAAGTGAAAAGGGGACGAGAGCGCGCGCTTCGGGACAACCGCGTTCGTTTGTGCCAGCGGGAAGTACGAGTTGGCTGACAAGGCGGTGTCATTGGAAACGTTTGTTTCCAAAACGAGGCTGGTTTGAGACGTTTTTGTTGGTTGGGAACGTTTGTTGGAGACGTTTTTTGTGGGTTGGTAAGGATTGTTTTAGACGCTTTTGTAGTAAATGTTTGGTTGAGATTATTTTAATAGTTTGAAAACGATTATCAAAGATGTTTTGATTCGTTTGGGACTCTTGAGGTTCTGATGATGTTCACGGACGAAATATTCTGCAAGGGATGGAGTATGTCACCCGTTGATGTTTGTATTGGATTTAAACGTTTATCAGCGGACGTAAATATTTATGAAAACATTCCTCCCGTACGTAAGGAGTACCATCACCCCGAGCAGAAAGTCCTTCGTAATTGCCATAAATTGCGACTTTCCCCTTTAAGGCGAGGTGAAAGTGCCTTGCCTCTCCCTGGGGATGGATTTATCCCGAGTGACCTTTGACCTTGGGGTTCTCCACGGCGAAGAAAGGAAAAGGAAAAGGAGGAGAAAAGATGAACACCAGATGTCAGCGTTGGATCGAGGTGGGGCGCTAGGCCTATATGTTGATTAATCGTACTCCACTTCTATTTTTTGTGTGGTGTCTGCGGGTGTTTAGCTCTTCTCTCTTTGGTTCTGATAGCTGGATATCTGTTGTTTTTCTTGTTAGCTCTCTCTCTCTCTCTCTCTCTCTCTCTCTCTCTCTCTCTCTCTCTCTCTCTCTCTCTCTCTCTCTCTCTCTCTCTCTCCTCTCTCTCTCTCTCTCTATGCGCCCATCCCCTACCTCTTCCCATCCCTCTACCCCGATCCTTCTCTCCTTCCCTCTATCCTCATCCCTCTCTCCCTCCTTCCCTCCAAACCTGTCCCTCCTTCCCTCCAAACCTCTCCCTCCAAACCTCTCCCTCCCACTTCTCCCTCCCCCTCCCTTCCTCTCCGCCTCTCTCACCCCTCCCTTCCCCTGCATCTCCCTCCCCATCTCCCCTTCCTCCCGACCTCCCCCCCCCCCATTCCTCTTCTTCGGTGCACCTTTTAAGCTATTTGCGGCATCTCGGGTCCAGCGGAAACAGGGCGCGGGGGAAACCTGTTCAACGCCCCCGAGATCGAGCGTCTTCGATGGGCGGGAGGGGGAAGGGGAGGAGGGGTGAGGGGGAGGGATGAGGGGGTGGGAAAGGGGAAGGGGGAGGGCGACCGGAACTACGAGATGGAAGTTTTTTTCTGTTTAGATGTACAAGTTTCGTTGTGTGTGTGTGTTGTTATGGTTGATCAGCTCGGTTACGTCTGTGTTTGGTCACATTGTTGTTTTCTTTTTTCTCTTTTTTTCTTTCGTTTTTTTTTCTTCTTTCTTTCTTTTTCTCTTTGAGGGAGTTCGTTTATCACGCCAGCTTTTGGTTTGGACTCCCACGATTTTTTTTTTAACATGCCCTAGTTTTTAATTCTGATTTTCTTGTTCTCGCGTTCATTTAGGCCTCTTTATGAGATTTTTACCTCGACCGCCGGTTTCCCCCGGACGAGGCCACGGGGGAGCTGTTTGGCAGGAGCAACCGGAGTCGCGGATCGGGAACTTCTCGCCGAAATTGGGCAGCCGAAGTTGTCGCGATCCTTGTCGGAAGCGTAACAGCGGCGGCGTGTGTACTACATGCATAATTAGCCGCGGGAGCAAGCGAGATCGGTGTTGGTGTGATTTTTGTGCGCGTGTGTTTTTGTTCTTTTTGTGTGTGTGTTATGTTTTGGTGGTGGCGTTTTTTATTTTTCTTTCTTTCTTGGGGGGGTATTTTGATTAGGTGTGTGTGTCTGTTTATTATGTGCCTATTTATTTGATTATTACTGTTATTATTAGTAGTAGTGTAACTATTGTTATCATTATTTTTATGATGATGATAATAATAATAATTATTATTATTATTACTATTATTATCATTATTATTATTGTTATTATTATTATTATTATTATTATTATTATTATTATTATTATTATTATTATTATTATTATTATTATTATTATTATTATTATTATTATTATCTTTGATTTTAGAAGATGGGGAAAATTGGCGTGCGAGGCAGTCCTTTGCGGGGAAAAGGATTTAGGGAATGTGAGAAGGAAAGTCTCGGGGAATTTATTTAAGGCACTTTGCATTTGGAGCAACAAAAACTCCTAAGCAAAACTCAGTCGTTTTTCATATGAAATGTTCACGCTCGTTTTCCTTCATCTCGTTTTATTACGAAACTATAAAGAGGATAAGGAGTATTGGAAGAGACGAAGAAAAAGATGAAAGGCGACCGTAAGCAAATTGAAGGCAGGAGGGGAATGACACTCGTAGTGAGGGTGTGATGAGAGGGGTCGGGTGATGGGACAGAATGTCGGAGTGACTCGACAACCGGGGAATTGGGGAAAGGGGGAAGGGAGAGGGGAAGGGAGGGATGGGAGAGGGAGTGAGGGAGGAGGGGGTAAGGGAGGGAGGAGATATACGTGAGGGTGAGGAGCGAGGAGATAGAGGAGTGGAGGAGAGGGATGGGAGGGGGAAGGGTGGAAGGGAAAAGGGGGAGAGGGAGGAGTAGAGAGAGAGTAGGAGGTAATACTAGAGTAAGGGGGAGGATGGGAGGGAGAGAGGGAGGAGGACTGGTTCACGTGGGTTGATGTGAACGAGTAGAAGTTGATGCTATGATGCTTCGACAGCTTAACCTCCCCCCCACACACACACACTCACACACACACACACACCGGGTCCGTTCCTTGTAGACATGGTGACTCCAGACTTTACCGGTTTTCTTGTGATGTGATTGAGCGGATAGAGGAAGGAGAGGAAGAAGTAGTAGTAGCAGTTGTTGTTGTAGAGGAGGAAAATAAATAGAGGAGGGAAGTAGGGGCGGAGGAGAAGAGAAAAAGAGACGGAAAGAAAACAAAGAAAGGGGGAGAGGGAAGGGAAGGAAAAGGGGAGAAAATAAAGGGGAGAAGGGGAAGAAGAAAAATCCGTGTCTGTTTCCCTAAATCTTTTCAGTTTTCGTTCCCCAGTTTGTACTCGTTACGAGAGCCGGTTTCTTCAGTGCACACCGTATGTGATTTTTCATGTTTAAGGCGTTTAAAAAGAATCCGTTCAGCACCAACATCTGATCCAATCCCCCCGCCCCCACCCCCGCCCCCACCCCCGCCCCCCACGCGATTACCATATTCTGTAAGAATTTCAAAGAAGCTAACTTAAGATGCTTAATCTTTGCGTCGACCTCCCTGTGGGGGAAAGGGGAAGAAATGAAGAAGAAAGAAGGGAGAAAGTAGTAAGAGGGAAATGCATAGACGGATGAAGAGAGTGAGTGGAAATGCAGAGAGGGATATAAATGATGGTATATGAAGATGAGGAAATGAGAGAGAGAGAGAGAGAGAGAAACGCGAGATAGAAGAGAGAGCGAATAAGAGCGAGGGTAAGAGCCCATGACGTCACAGGGATTAGGCGCGCGTGATTGGCTGTCCCGGCCACGTGGTTGCCGTCCATTGGAGCGTGACGGGCTTGGCGGCGCTTGTTTGGGCGGTGCGGGCGGTGCGGAGTCCCCGAGTTGTTTACCCATTTATCTATTCATTCCTGATCAAGTTTTATAGTTTTTTCTGATGATTTGAATATGAATTAGCAGCTGTGGGGGAATCGATAAACTTCTCGGTCTTCGTGCGATTTGTGTGCGTGAAGACGACGTTGATGCGAGTGCATGATTTCGTTCGCTGGGGACTGAAGGAAAATGTAATGTCATTAAAATGTGAAAAATGTCGATTGCCTGGAGGTGCATTTGAGGTTTTGGCTTTATGTAGGTGTTTTTGGTGGTCTCAGATCTTACTTTATGCATGCTAATAGTTTATAGTTTGTTTTATTGTTTTATTGTTTTATTGTTATATATATTTACATTTTATTTGAGTTTAGCCTCAGTTCGCTCGATCAAGCCATTGAGATTAGATTGTAGATTGTAATCATATATTAGCGCATCATCTGTTTGCATGGTA
>NC_091576.1:15070992-15088492 GCF_042767895.1 Penaeus vannamei
ATGTATATCTGTCGGACGCTGAGCTAACCATCGTTTTATTGTTCTCTATTTTATCTTGTTTTCTCATATATTTTCTTCTTTCAACCTCTCCTCCCCTTTCTCTCTTTCTCTCTCTCTGTATCTGTATCTCTCTCTCTCTCTCTCTCTCTCTCTCTCTCTCTCTCTCTCTCTCTCTCTCTCTCTCTCTCTTTCTCTACCCTCTCTCTCTCTCTGTCTCTCTCTCTTTCTTCTCTCTCACTTTCTTTCTTTCTTTCTTTCTTTCTTTCTTTCTTTCTTTCTTTCTTTCTTTCTTTCTTTCTTTCTCTCTCTCTCTCTCTCTCTCTCTCTCTCTCTCTCTCTCTCTCTCTCTCTCTCTCTCTCTCTCTCTCTCTCTCTCTCTCTCCTCTCCTTTCTTTTCTCCTTTCTTTCTTTCTTTCTTTCTTTCTTTCTTTCTTTCTTTCTTTCTTTCTTTCTTTCTTTCTTTCTTTCTTTCTCTCTCTCTCTCTCTCTCTCTCTCTCTCTCTCTCTCTCTCTCTCTCTCTCTCTCTCTCTCTCTCTCTCTCTCTCTCTGACGAAGAATACAGATGATACCGTTGACCGATGACCGGATTCCCGACCGCCGAATGCGCTTTCCTGTCTTGGGGGAGCGTGGCGAGAGGGCAGCCCGGGGCATTACGGCTTGCGCGGGTCAGCCAAGCGGGTTCGCCAAGCCAGCCTATCATCCTTTCGTGTGGGGTGGTCGGAAAAGGGCTTGACACGTGGCTTAGCTTCTCCCTTTCTCCTCCTTCTTTGTCTTGTAGGAGGGGAAAGGGAGGAGGGGGGAGTTAGTGATGATAGGGAGGGTGTTGTGGGGGGGGGGGGGAGTCGGAGACCGAAGAGGTGAGGCGAGAGAATGTATAGCAAGAAGGCGAAATGAGTTTTGTAAAGGAGGAGAGAGAGAAAAAATATATAATGTGAGGAGAGGGTGAGAGCGAGTGAGGGGGAAAAACGACAGCGCACCATAAAGAGACGTAATGTGTTGGGATAAAAACGTGGACTCGTGCGATGAAAGGGGAGGGGAAGGGGAAGGGGAAGGACTCTACCTCCTCTACTCAACTCCAACTCCCACCCTCATTCCCTCCCCCTCCCTCCCCCTCTTTCGCCTCCCCTTCGACGCTTGGGTCCACTGGGTACGTTGGGCTTGTGTGTAGCGGCTACAAGTACTTTGTACAGGTACATTGTGCAGCTTTGGAGCCTTCGCATTGCCGGGTCGTCAAGGTACGGCGGCCGTTCCTGTCTGGGCCTTTTGTTGCGCCGCCGCCCCGACGCTGGACGGCGCGAGGGGGGCGGGCCCGACGGCGGGTCCGGCGGCGGGTGCGCTTTCGCCGGAGGAGCAGGGGATGCGCCCGAGGAAGGGCGCTCCGCGGGAAGGTGGAGCTGCGTGCGGAGCGCTTCTCTCTGCTCTCCGCCTCGGCTTTCTTCGCTCTCGTCTCCGCTTCGTTTTTTTTGTCTCTTCTATTCGCTTCGGATTTCTTCGCTCCCTCTCACCATCCGTCTCTCTCTCTCTCTCTCTCTCTCTCTCTCTCTCTCTCTCTCTCTCTCTCTCTCTCTCTCTCTCTCTCTCTCTCTCTCTCTCTCTCTCTCTCTCTCTTTCTCTCTCTCTTTCTCTCTCTTTCTCTCTCCTTTCTCCCTCTCTCTCTCCCTCCTTCACCCCCCCCCCCTGTTCTCCTCTCTCTTTTCCTCCTTCGCGTCCTACCACCTCCCTTCCCCCCACCTATTCTGGCAATGGCTCAGAGCTTAAAACCAGCTTTGTTGACTAACTATTCCGGGCTGCGACAGTAGCCTAATTGATCATGCGATTTCACTCCAAAAGCGTTCGGTCAGCCACCCGAAGGGGGGAGAGAGAGAGAGAGAGAGAGAGAGAGAGAGAGAGAGAGAGAGAGAGAGAGAAAGAGAGAGAGAGAGAGAGAGAGAGAGAGAGAGAGAGAGAGTTTGAGTAATTGAAATTTTATATCTGTATTTCATGCCTCCTCGTTGAGCCTCTGCTCAAAAATTCCTCTGGCCTCGTAAGCCTCCCTCCCCCCTCTCCCCTCTCCCCTCTCCACACACATACACGTCCCCCCTCTCACGCATATGTTTTAAGCCGCGGCGATGATAACGATAAGAATGACATAGCTAACGCGATGCTTGACTTACGATTAAGGTCGCTGATAACGCTAATCGGATAACGACGGCGATGATGCGAGTTCCTTTTCGTTAGCGATTGCGGTGTGGCGATCTCCGGAACAGGATTGGCTGGCTGGTCCGAAACGTGCGTAGTCCTAGAGAAACGACTCTTGTTTAGGGAGATACTGTGGTGTGTGTGGGGGGGGGGAGGTTAGGGAGATGGGAGGGGAGAGCGAGGAAATAGGGGAGGATGGGGAGAGGAGGAGTAGGGTAAGGGGGTGAGGGGAATAGATATGAGGGAGAGGGGGCGAAGGAGAGGAGGGCAAGAAAGTAAGTTTGGAAGGGGAAGAGTAAAGGGAAGTGGGAGGGAAGGGAGGGAGGGTAAAGGGGGGTAGGGTAGGTGGTGGTGTTTAGCTGTGCTGGCAACTTCCCTTCATGGTTCGTGGAGACCCTTAACTTACGGCTGAGCTTTAGTTAGTGTCGGAATCTGAGAACTTTGTGTGTGTCTGTCTGTGTCTGTAAATGATGGAGAGTAGCACGAGAGAGAGAGAGAGAGAGAGAGAGAGAGAGAGAGAGAGAGAGAGAGAGAGAGAGAGAGAGAGAGAGAGAGAGAGAGAGAGAGAGAGAGAGAGAGAGAGTTTGTGTGTGTGTGTGCGTGTGTGTGCGTGTGTGTGCGTGTGTGCGTGTGTGTACGCGCACAGGCATGCGTGCACGTATTTACCCTCTAGTGTATCGCGTTTGATAGAAATAGAATCTTCAAGATTTGGGAACAATGTGTCTTTGTAATTTAGTGTAAGCATAAGATGACGCCTGAAGTTGGTCGGATAAGTTTGGTGAAACTAACTCCTGCCTGAAGTTTAGAAGCTGCTGTGTTATTGATTATGATCTCGCTAATCATCGTTATTATCTTCTCTCAGCTCCTCGGATTTGTTGCCTTTCGTTTTCCCCTTTGTTTTTCTTTTTTTCCCTCTTTACCCTCTTGTTGCTGTTGCTTTTTCTTCATCTTCCCCTTCCTCTTCTGCTGTTGCTCTCTTTCGTATCCCCTCCTTTTAACCCATCCTCCTCCACTCTCCCCACTTCCATCTTCTCCAACTCTACTCTCCTCCCTCCTTATTTTTGTCTACCCCCTCCTCCTACACCTACTCTTCCTTTTTTCCCTCATTCTTCTCCACCGCCTCCTCCTCCTCCTCCTCCTCCTCCTCCTTCTCCTCCTCCTCCTCCTCCTCAAACCAACTGCTTGGCTATGCCTCGGGCTACATTTATTGCCTCAGCGTTGCTGTCATTACAGTCTTTACTTTCATTATCGTTTCTCGTTATGTTTGTCCTCGCGATTTTCCTCTCTCCCGAGACTGGACACAATTGCAGGGTGATTACGTGGTTTTGCAACATTGCACACTCGCCCTGCCCGCTGACGTATGAACTTGCGCGTGGCAAAAACTCGGCGTGCAGTGACCCGGCCTCTGCACGGGGGCGTGACCTTGTTTGTCCCCCCGCCCCTCCCACCCCCCACCCGGCCACGTGCTGATGCTGGGGGCGTCCGACTTGGAGTGTTTGTTTGCACCCTTCCCCCTCCCCTCTCTCTCTCTCCCTCTCTCTCCCTCTCTCTCTCTCTCTCTCTCTCTCTCTCTCTCTCTCTCTCTCTCTCTCTCTCTCTCTCTCTCTCTCTCTCTCTCTCTCTCTCTCTCTCTCTCTCTCTCATTTTCTCTTTTCCTCTTCTCTGTTTCTCTTTCTCATAAACAGTATATATTTTTGTGTACCCATTTGCTTTAGGAATACACAATAGATGCAGCGGCAGATTTATGTTCCAACATATAAGGTACCGGAGCCCACTTGCGTAGAGCTGCATGTTAGCTCCATCTAGCATGTACGCACATACGGACACGCATACGGACACGCATGCAGGTCAGGCGGCCGTGCATGTGTTGCTGTAATTATATTCAGACAAAAGTTTGCAGGAACAAGATGATCATTAGTGTGTGGTGTAGCAGGACTAGTCCCAGGTGAAGGGGGAGGGGGAAGGAGGAGGAGGTGGGGGAAGGAGAAGGAGGAGGAGGAGGTATTTATGACGGAGTGGGGGAAGGGCAGGGAGGGAAGGGAGGGAGGGAGGGGGTAAGCTAGTGGTCGCCGTGCCCCTTGCGCCCTCGCTTGATCTCTTGTGCAACTGTTCTCCTTATTAATGCTGACACACAGCCTACCTGCCTTCTTGGGAGGGTTGGCACGGTCCGGACGAAAGGTTGCGTGTGTGTGTGTGTGTGTGTGTGTGTGTGTGTGTGTGTGTGTGTGCGTGTGTGTGTGTGTGTGTGTGTGTGTGTGTGTGTGTGTGTGTGTGTGTGTGTGTGTGTGTGTGTGTGTGTGTGTGTGTGTGCTTGTGTGTGTGTGTGTGAATGTCTATGTGTGTATGCGTGTTTGATGGTAATTTTTTGTTTGTTTTAGAGAATGTGGGTGAGTAAAGTCTACAACGAATAGTATGTATTCTCGATGAGGAAAGGGCAAAGGGACACATTTTTTCGCATCTGTAAGTTTTCCACGTGCCGTTGTATCACAGTAACGATTAATGCCAATTGTAAAAGTTCCGCTGTCATGTATGTGTCACACGGAACAAAGACGAGAATGGGCGTCTTGCCTCGGGCGTCTTCTACCATTAATTACCTGGCAGAGCACCGCGCCAAGACGGATGACAGTACTTCGCAGTGACAGCCCGGGCGCGGCGTGGCTGCTTTTAAGGATGCATGAAAAGGAACTCTAAAATTTTAACGAGCCCTTTTTATTCGCGCTGCAAGCACTAGTTTTCATTAGGGAGCCGGAGTTTGCTGTGCGCTCTCGGTCTCTCTCGCTCTCGGCCTCTCGTTCCCGTTGTCTCTTTCTCGGTCTCGATCTCTCGTTCCCGTTCTCTCACGCTCTCGATCTCTCGTTCCCGTTGTCTCTTTCTCGGTCTCGTTACCGTTCTCTCTTGCTCTCGATCTCTCGTTCTCTCTCGTTCCCGTTGTCTCTCGCTCTCGGTCTCTCGTTCCCGTTGTCTCTTTCTCGGTCTCGATCTCTCGTTCCCGTTCTCTCACGCTCTCGATCTCTCGTTCCCGTTGTCTCTTTCTCGGTCTCGTTACCGTTCTCTCTTGCTCTCGATCTCTCGTTCTCTCTCGTTCCCGTTGTCTCTCGCTCTCCGGTCTCTCGTTCCCGTTGTCTCTTTCTCGGTCTCGATCTCTCGTTCCCAGTTCTTCTCACGCTCTCGATCTCTCGTTTCCGTTGTCTCTTTCTCGGTCTCGTTACCGTTCTCTCTTGCTCTCGATCTCTCGTTCTCTCTCGTTCCCGTTGTCTCTCGCTCTCGGCCTCTCGTTCCCGTTGTCTCTTTCTCGGTCTCGATCTCTCGTTCCCGTTCTCTCACGCTCTCGATCTCTCGTTCCCGTTGTCTCTTTCTCGGTCTCGTTACCGTTCTCTCTTGCTCTCGATCTCTCGTTCTCTCTCGTTCCCGCGTTGGTCTCTCGCTCTCGGTCTCTCGTTCCACGTTTGTCTCTTTCTCGGTCTCGATCTCTCGTTCCCGTTCTCTCACGCTCTCGATCTCTCGTTCCCGTTGTCTCTTTCTCGGTCTCGTTACCGTTCTCTCTTTAACTCTCGTTCTCTCGTTCTCTCTCTTTCCCGTTGTCTCTCGCTCTCGGTCTCTCGTTCCCGTTGTCTCTTTCTCGGTCTCCGATCTCTCGTTCCCGTTCTCTCACGCTCTCGATCTCTCGTTCCCGTTGTCTCTTTCTCGGTCTCGTTACCGTTCTCTCTTGCTCTCGATCTCTCGTTCTCTCTCGTTCCAATTGTCCTCTCGCTCTCGGTCTCTCGTTCCCGTTGTCTCTTTCTCGGTCTCGATCTCTCGTTCCCGTTCTCTCACGCTCTCGATCTCTCGTTCCACGTTGTCTCTGCCTCGATCCCTCTCGTTACTGTTCTCTCTTTATCTCGATCTATCAATTTCTCTCTGTGTTCCGGTGTCTCTATAATCTCGGTCTCTCGTTCCCGTTGTCTCTTCAACTCTCCAGTCTCAGTCTCTAGTTCCACGTTTCTCTCACGCTCTCTCTCTCTCGTTCCAGAATTGTCTCTCTTTCTCGGTCTCGTTACCGTTCTCTGCCTGCTCTCGATCTCTGGTTCTCTCTCGTTTCCACGTTGTCTCTCGCTCTCGGTCTCTCGTTCCCGTTGTCTCTTTCTCGGTCTCGATCTCTCGTTCCCGTTCTCTCACGCTCTCGATCTCTCGTTCCCGTTGTCTCTTTCTCGGTCTCGTTACCGTTCTCTCTTGCTCTCGATCTCTCGTTCTCTCTCGTTCCCGTTGTCTCTCGCTCTCGGTCTCTCGTTCCCGTTGTCTCTTTCTCGGTCTCGATCTCTCGTTCCCGTTCTCTCACGCTCTCGATCTCTCGTTCCCGTTGTCTCTTTCTCGGTCTCGTTACCGTTCTCTCTTGCTCTCGATCTCTCGTTCTCTCTCGTTCCCGTTGTCTCTCGCTCTCGGTCTCTCGTTCCCGTTGTCTCATTCTCGGTCTCGATCTCTCGTTCCCGTTCTCTCACGCTCTCGATCTCTCGTTCCCGTTGTCTCTTTCTCGGTCTCGTTACCGTTCTCTCTTGCTCTCGATCTCTCGTTCTCTCTCGTTCCCGTTGTCTCTCGCTCTCGGTCTCTCGTTCCCGTTGTCTCTTTCTCGGTCTCTCTTGTTCCCGTTGTCTCTTTCTCGGTCTCCCTCTCCCTCTCTCCCCATTCTCTCTCTCTCGCTCACACTCTCACTTTCTATTTCTCTCTCCAGTTTATTCCAGTGTTTTCCAAGATACCTTTTAAAAATCATAAAAGGATTAAGTTTAAAGCGAACTGGGAAAAATAATAACTAGAAAGTATTCCAATGTACCTTGTTCTTCGGTGCCGGTTGTCGGCTGGGGTTGGGAGGTGGGGGTAAGGGGTGGGTGTTGCAGGGCGAGGGGGAGGGGAAGGGAGTAGGGGGTTGGGGAGGAAGGGGAAGGAAGTAGGGGGGAAGGGGAAGGGAGTAGGGGGTGAGGGGAAGGGGGAGGGGGGATGGGGGTCGTAGGAGGATTAGGCGAGTGAAGCCTGCACCGCCACAGCTGATCCGGGCAAGTGCGCATGCGCGGTACACCTTGATCTCTGGGGCTGATAAGATAAACTTTTATGTATTTTGATTCTACTAAGAGTGTGTGTGTGTGTGTGTGTGTGTGTGTGTGTGTGTGTGTGTGTGTGTGTGTGTGTGTGTGTGTGTGTATGCGTGTGTATGCGTGTGTATGCGTGTGTGTATGCGTATGCGTTTTGGTCCCTTCGGATGACAATGGAAGGAGAGATGACAGAGAAGAAAGAAATACAACGAAATGGGGAGAGGGGGAGCGATAACGAAGAGAAATAAGGAAGGTTCTGCGAGACAGGATTTCAAGAAGGCCTTCTAGTTGCCGAGGGAGGAAGAAGGATTGAAAAGGAAGTGAGGGAAAGGGGGGGAAAGGGGACAAGGTAGAGTAAACAAAGGAGGGACGAAGGTGGAGAACGCATAAGCACAGCAGCGATGACGGAGGCGGCGGCGGCGGCGTCGAGGGTGTCGGCAAGATCAAACGGGGCCCTTGTCTGTCACACCTCTCGCCTGCCCTGCTGGTGGCCGGGCCGCGGCGGGGAGGGGGAGGGGGCGGTGGGTAGAAGGGCGAAGGGGGAAGGGGAAGGGCTAAGAGGAAGGGGGGGGTGGAAGGGTGGAGCGAGAGGGGGAAGTGGAGTGGGAGGAGAAGGAGGAAGGGGGAGGGGGAGGGGATTGTGGGGGCAAAGGTAAGCGTGCTTCAGGTGGAGGGTAAGGGGGAGGGGGGGTTGATGAGGGAGAAGGGGGGAGAGATTTTAATTCCAAGAGCGGGCTGATGGCGGAGGAGGGAGGAGAGGTGTTCATAAAGAAGCGAGAGGGTAATGAAGGAGGTTTTGAGAAAAGGCGTGGGAACAGGGGGGCCTCGGCAGGAGGATTATTATCTCTCTCTCTCTCTCTCTCTCTCTCTCTCTCTCTCTCTCTCTCTCTCTCTCTCTCTCTCTCTCTCTCTCTCTCTCCCTCTCTCCCTCTCTCCCTCCCTCCCTCCCTCCCTCCCTCCCCTCCCCTCCCTCCCTCCCTCCCTCCCTCCCTCCCTCCCTCCCTCTTTCTCTCCCTCTCACTCTTTCTCTCCGCCTCTCCCTCCCTCCTTCCATCCTCTCTTCTGCTCTTCTTTCCTCTCTTCCCTGGAACGAAAACGATAATGATATATAGGAAAGAGAAAACGAGAAATGGAAAGAGAAAGGAATGTGTCATCAAGACAAACGTGGATAGAGGAGGAAGAGGAGGAGGAGGACTTAATGCGCACGCGTGATAAGATACAGAGAAGGAGGAGGTTGGGGAGGGGGAGGGGAGTGGGAGGAGGGGAAGGACGACGTGAATAGAGGAACTTTGAGGATTGGGAGAATTACGATATTGATAACGATAGAAGGCAGAGATAACGTTTCTCTAAGCTTTCCACTTAAGTTGGAAGGGAGAGGAAAGGTGGTAGGTGTCTCTCTCCCTCCCTCCCTCTCTCTCTCTCTCTCTCTCTCTCTCTCTCTCTCTCTCTCTCTCTCTCTCTCTCTCTCTCTCTCTCTCTCTCCTCTCTCTCCTCTCTCTCTTCTCTCCTCTCTCTCTCTCTCCTCTCTCCCTCTCTCTCCCTCTCTCCCCTCGCGTTCTCTCCCCTCTCCCCTCTCCCCTCTCCCCTCTCCCCTCTCCCCTCTCCCCTCTCCCTCTCCCCTCTCCCTTTCCCTCTCCCTTTCCCGCTCCCCTTCCCTCTACCTGTCCTTCTCCCTACCCAAACCCTTTTTGTGTCACACCTTACTTCCTTCCTTCCTTCGCCCTTTCCTATCTCCTTCCCGTCCTTCCAATTTTATCTCGCTCCTTTCTCTCTTTCTTCAGTCCTCCCTTTATCCATTCCAGCTTCATCCTCTCCTTTCACCTCCACCTTTCCTTCTCTGGCCTTCGTTCTGTGTATGCGGGTCAAGCGAGGGAATCAGAAGAGAGAAAAGAGGAAGAGGAGTAGGAATAATAATAAGAGGAGGAGGAGGAGAAGAAGAAGCGGCGCGCTGAAAGTGAAAGGAAGCGTGACGACATCGGATAAGTGTGACAAAGGGAAGGAAGGAGTAACGGAGGGAAGGAAGGCGGAAGACACGAGAATTAAGCCAGAAAATTATTCACACACACACACACACACACACACACACACACACACACACACACACACACACACACACACACACACACACACACACACACACACACACACACACACACAGAGGTGATATCATCGATAAAGGCTTTGTGATAGTGACGCCGCCTTGATAGTCTTTATCAGATGAACGAGACACGGGGCCGAGGAATGTCGCAGTGACGGTGATTGTCAGAGTGATTGTTAATGATAGTGATTGGGTATTGCGCCGCGATTGTGATTGGCGCCGTGCCCTCTCAATGGCCGCTGATGATGGGAGTTTATGGCGTTGATATGGGGGATCCTCTCGATCGGACAAAGGGCAACAAGAACGCCGTTTTGTTCGGTTTATGTCGCTTGTTGGATTTGTCGGTTCGGATTGGTCGGGTGGTTTCGGCGGTGGGTATGGGAGGGGAGGCGGTCGCGGTGGTGTCGAATGGGGTTATTGCAGTTATTGCTCTCTTAATGTGTGTCTGTTGATGTTATTTCTTTATTTTGAGAAGGTGCATTGTCATTGTTTTTTTCTTTTTTTCTTCTTTTTTTTCTGCCTCGTTTGTGTTTTGTTGTATGGATTACCCTTGCGAAGGGGCGGCGTTTTGTTCATCTCTGATTAAATGTTGCAAGAGTCTGAGCCCAATCATTGCGCTCGTTGCAAATAACGTTACCTTTGCAATAAATTACGGAGAGTTGACTTTTTTATTCTTTTCTATTCACAAGGATTACAGCCACGTAAACTCAGCTCACAATAATTAACTAATTACTCTTGTTTAAAAAATAAGCTGCAATTTGCCAAACACGCCAAGTAATATGGCTTTCGTCTATTTTCAGGTACGGCGATGTCGATGCGGTATTGACTTGAAAGCAGGCTGGCTGAGGCGACAGTGCAGGTGAGGCAGACCTGGTATTCAGTCCGTCAGTCAGATGGACAGTCAGGCACGCGGCGATACAGTTAGTCAGTTCTTTCAATCGTAAACGAAGGTACTCAGTCTATCATTTCTTTTTTATTTGTTTATTTATTTTTCATGTTTTTGTTCCTGTCAGTCTAGCAGTCAGTCACTCGGCTGCGTCATTCAGGTACTCGTAGGCCAGGCCAATGACTGTTCGAATGGCTGGGAGTGACTGTCTCTTCTGGTTTCCGTCGTGTTGCTTCCCTGTCGTGTTTCGTGTATATTATTATTTTTTCTTTATTTTTGTGCATTATTTTCCGTTTTACTTTTTATCGTTTCTCGTTTTGATTTTTTTGTTTTGATTTTCTTGTCTTACTTTATTTTATTTTTTTCTTGTTTAATTTGTTTTTATTTTTTCTTGTTTAATTGTTGGTTTGATTTTTTTCCTATTTTACTTTTTATTTAGATTTGTATGGGTCTGTCGCGACTAGCCTGTGTAGCCTATTCCCCTTTTTATCAGGATTTCCACGATTCAGAAACTCGTTTCCTCATTTTCTCTTTCATCTTCCTCCTCTTCCATATTTTTATTATTGTTAATATTATTTTCATTTTCTTCCATTCTATCCCTTTGCCTTCACTTTCCTTCGCCTTTTTTACCATTGCTTTTTTAGTATTTAGTAACTTTACTATTTGATATGTATTTTTTATATAATGACTTTAGTATTTATTTGATGATTTATTTTTTATTCTTATTCACTGGTCATGACCCCCCCCCTTACCCCCATTATTTTGCAAAGGCATTCGGCTCTTCACACTGGATGCGGACGCGCACCTCATCGGAACCGGAATGACTCGACACTCTGGACTTGTAACCCCTTATCCCTCCCCCTCTTCTCCTATCCCTCCCCCTCCTCTCCCTCCCTTCCATTGCCACGCCTCCTATTCCTTCCTCCCCCACTTCTCCTATCCCTCCCTTCCTATTCAAACTCCTATTCCCTCCCCCTTCCCCACCCCCTTTCCCACTCCTCTGCTCACTCCCTTGATCCTCCCCTCATATTCCCTCCCTCTCCTCCCTCAGGCTCCCTTCGCCCTCCCCCTTCTATTACCTTCCCCATCTCCTCCTATTCCCTCCCCCCCCCTCCTATTCCCTTCCCTGTCTCCTATTTCCTCCCCTCCCCTCCTATTCCCTTCCCTGTATCCTATTCCCTCCACTCCTATTCCCTATCACCTTCTCTTTTCTCCTCTTATGATCTCTTCCCTTCCCCTTCTCTTCAGTTCCTCCCCCTCTCTTCTCCTCTCCCCTCTCCTCCGCGTTTTTTTGCGTTCGTGTTGGTTCTGGGGATCTGGTCAAGCCTTAAGGGGGTTTGGGGAGGGGGAGGGGGAGGGGAAAGAAGTCGTGGAGGGTTAAGCGTATTCTTCTCGATTTCGTGGGGTGGAGGCCGAGCTAGGAGGGGCGGGGACGGGCGGGGAGAGGCGGATAGGGGCTGGGGCGCTCCTTAGGCCGTCTTGTGGGTGTCTCGGAGGAGGAGGACGACGACGACGACGACGACGACGACGACGACGAAAATGAAAACGATGGCGATGGTCACGGTGACGACTTGTTCAATTTCCATGTTAACTTGTTTTTCTCCCTCTGTTGTTTTGCGTGGTTCGCCTTTTGTTGTTTGATACTATTTGGTTGTTTGTGGGTATTTTGATTTGTTCTCTTGGTCGTTGTGCTACTTAGGCTTTATCTAATATTGTTTAAGTGTATTTGTATATATTTATTTATTTATTTTGTTTATTTATTTATGTATTTTTAGTTGATTTTTTTCTGCATCCATTTTCTCTCGCTTCATTTTTTTCGATTTTATTTTGTCTCCGGGTGTTCTCTCCTTTCCTTCCTGCTTGAAATTGCAGCAGTAAGTGACCGCTCAGCTCAGCAGAGATAACAGCCAGCGCCCCCCACCCTTCTCACCCCCTCTCCCTCCCCTTCCCCCTCCCCCTCCCCCTCTTCAAGGTAGTCCAAAGCATGAGTCAGCAGTTTCGTGTGAGGTCGACGCGGGTCAGATGTGAAGAGATGAGTTGAAGCCACGCGGGGGCGGGGGGAACGAAGGGGGGGGGGGGGTTCTGTGTGGGTTTGCCAGTCCCTGTCCTCGTATGGCTTTATCCTTATCCCGTTGTTTCTTTCCCTCCCCACTTTCTTTCGTTCGTTGTCTTTTTTTCTTTTCTTCTTTTCTTTGCCCCGGTTTTCGTACCTACATGTGTTAGTATCTCTCTCTCTCTCTCTCTCTCTCTCTCTCTCTCTCTCTCTCTCTCTCTCTCTCTCTCTCTCTCTCTCTCTCTCTCTCTCTCTCTCTCTCTCTCTCTCTCTCTTTCTTATCTGTCTTTTTTCTTCCTTCTCTCCCTCTCCCTCTCTCCATTCGTTCCTTCTTCCCTCCTCTCTCCCCTTGCCCCCTTTTTTCTTCCTCACCTCCACTCTCTCGCTTCTTCTCAGCCCCCACCTCCTCTCTTCGTACCCTCTCCTCCTCTTCCTCCTCCTCCTCCTCCCCTCCTCCTCCCCTCCTCCCCTCCTCCTCCTCTCCCCCCACTTTTGTCTCACGCCCGTCAACGCTCCCGCGGATGACACTCGCTCTCCGTGCCATTGTGCGAAGGGCGTCATCCACCTGGCGGAGGCGTGGGCGCGAGTAGGCGGGCGGGGAGAGGTGAGGCGACTAGGTGTGGGGAGTGGGTGGGCGTGGATGGGCGTGGGTTGAGGGTGAGGGGCGGGGTGGATTAGGGTACAGTTGCTGTTGTCTTTTATTTGTTGTTGTTCTTGTTGTTGTTTGTGGTTGTGGTTGTTGTTGGGGGGAGGGGCTGGGTGGGGTATGGGTGTAGTTGTTATTTTTATTGTTCTTGGTGGTTGTGGCTGTGGTTATAGTCTCTTTCATCGCCGTCGTTTGGGTTATGATACGCCGGCAGTGCATTGTTATTTATTTTTATTGTTTTTTATTGTACTTTTGAAAATCACTTGTTATTGTTATCGTTGTGATTGTTATCAATGATGAATAAGTCTAATCATGTACTTGATAAGAAGTAGAAAATTTTATTTCTTCCGCCATATGTTTCATGAATGTGTTGTGCGGAATTGAGTGTTTGTTTGTATGTGAATGTGTGGATGAATACGAGTGAATGACGAATGGGTATGATTGTGCGAGTGTATGTTTGTTTGTGATTGTATGTACCTTTTGTGTGTGTGCGTGTGTGCGTGTATGCCTGTGTGTGTGTGCGTGTGCTTATACATTTGTATGTATGCATCTGCGTCTATCTGTTCATCTGTCTGTCCGTCTGTGAGCGTCCCCTTGCTTGTGTGTGTACTTGTGAGGCAGAGAGCAGGACAGGTGGAGACAGCAGTGGCGAGACTGGTAATACAGGTTATGTGTTATGAGGTACTAGGTGGCCTGGACGGGGTAGGGGTTCGGGGGGGGGGTGAAGGAGTACGGGTAGGGGATGGGGTGAGTGGAGGGGTAGGGGTGGGAGGGGAGGGGACGGATGGGTAGACTTGGTCCCAGATTTTATTTAGTTTTGTGTCCGTTGGTTAGTAAAGTTCGGTTTGAAGTGATATTTGGATCGTCTTTCGTTCGGGGTTGACTTGGGTTCTCGCGAGAAAGGGCGGGAGGCGTTGTCTGGAACTCCGGATGGTGGCGAGGGTGGCAGCGGGGACGAGACTGCGGGTGGTGGCAGGGGATAGTGGTGGCAGGATCGACGAGACTTGGGGCGGTGTTGGCAGATTGGGCAATGGCGTGGCGTGGTGTGTTTGCGCTGGTGTTGGCAGCGAAGAGCTTGGAGTTCTTTTGGCATGAGTGGGGTAGAGGTCAGTCGCTTCTCCTCGCTGTTGGCTGGTTAGTCCCCGAGTGGTGGCTGGGAGAGGATGGGGTGGTCGGATGGTCGGTCGGTCAGATGGTTGGTCGGACTTTTGGTCGGTCGGCGAGTCGGTCTGTTGGTCGGTTCATTGGTCGCTCAGTCAGACGGTTAGTCGGTCGGTCGGTCGTTCGGTCGGATGGTCTATCGGTTGGTTGACTGGTCGGACGGTCGGTTCATTGGTCGCTCGGTCGGATGGTCGGTTGGTGGCAGCCCGCGAGGAGGAGTGCGGTCACGACTTTTCACGCTCGAGTGACTCGTTTATCTTGCGAGCCGAAGCCCAGTGGGTCTCGGGGTGTTCTGGCTCGCTCTCACTCGCTCTCGCTCCTGCTCGGTCGCACTCGGATTGGATATCGTCGGTCGGCCCCCCTCTCTCTCTTTCTCTCTCTCTATCTCTCTCCCTCTCTCCCTCTCTCTTTCTCTCTCTCTATCTCTCTCCCTCTCTATCTATGCATCTATCTATGTATCTATCTATCTCTTTCCCTCCCTCTCTCACTCCCCCTTTCTCCGCGCCCCGCATTCAGCACCCCGCAAAGATTTTTTTTCTTTTTGAATGTTCTTGCTGTTCTCGGTGACCCCGTATTAGCAGGCGAGGGTTCATGTCGGGATTGTGTTGGGTTAGGTTAGGTTAGGTTGGGGTTGCCGTCATAGGCCTATTATCTGTCGCTTAGGGGGAGGCTACAGAACGGGTTGTTGTAGGCCTATCGAAGAATCATTTCGGAGATGGACTCTTCAAGATGTCGTCGAAGGTTACGTATTCCTCTTCACCCTCTCTTCCTCTTACATGGCCCCTTCTTCCCATTCCAGCCTCTTCTTCTTTTCTTTCTCTCCTTCTCTTCCTCCTCCTCCTTCTCTTCCGCGTCTTCCCGTTGGCCTACTCCCTCCTCCTCCCGCTCGCCGCCCTCCGCTTCCTCCTCCTCTCACTCTTCCTCCTCCTCCTCCTCACTCTTCCTCCTCCTCCTCACTCTTCCTCTTTCTCTCTCTTCCTCTTTCTCTCTCTAACTCTTTCTCTCTCTTCCTCTTTCTCCCTATCTTCCTCTCTCTCTCTCCCTCCCTCGTCCGCCCCCGAAAAGGCGAAGCTCCATCAGTGGCGACTCCTCGGCGATAACAGGTGCAGATAGCATCGTCATGACCGGTGTCGTCGCCGTCGTGGTCGTTAGTCAGGCTGTTGGGTCACGGCGGCCTGGTCGTGGCAGGGCCCTCCCCCCCTTTCGCTCCCCTCGCCCCCCCTGCCCTCACCCTGTTCCTTGCATACACGCGAACGCACTCAAAAACGTATACGTACTTATATAATGCACTCAAAAACGTATACATACTTATATAATGCGCATACGCACATGCACATGTAAACGCATACACACATGTACACACACATACACATACATACACATACACACATACACACATACACAAACACACACAAGCACACACACACAAGTACACAAAAACACACAAGCACACACGCAAACAAGCACACAAAAACACTCAAGCTAACACACACACGCACTCGCACCATTTTTTGTTAGATCTCTGATAACCTGTGAGCATCCTCATTTTGAAAATGAGTACACGATGAATTATTTATAGATGCATAAATAAAAAGGTCACTGGAAATGGCAGAAGTTAAAACGAAAGAGAACAGATCTTGATACACGGCCCCCTTCTCACTCCTTCCTTCTTTTATTCTCTCTTCCCTTTTCTCCTTCTTTGCTTTATAGGCTTATTTCTCCCTCCGACTTTACCCCCTTTTCCTCCCTTTTCATATTTCCAGCCTCTCCCCTTTTCATCCCCCACTCCCTCTCTCCCCTTTTTATCCCCCACTCCCTCTCTCCTTTCTCCATTTTCTTTTCTACCGTTTCTGTCTCCCCAACTCATTCCCCCTTTTTTTCCTTTCTCATCTCCCTCTTTTTACCCGCATCTGCCCCTCTTCCCTTCTCCCATCTTCCTCTTTTTTTACTCAGTCTGCCCTTCTACCCCTCTCCCCCTTTTCAGCTAGCTTGCCATCTCCCTCCCTTTCCACCTCAAGCTTCCCATTCCATCTTCCCCGCTCCCGCCCCCCTTTTTCTCCGCTCTCCTTCCCCCTCCCCAACCCATCCCTCATCCTCCATCGCTCCCCTCTCTCCTTCCCCAACCCATCTCCTCTTCGCCCCCTCCTCAACCTATCTCCCCCCTTCTCCTTCCCCAACCCACCTTCTACCCCGCCCCCGCTCCCGCCGCCCTCTTCTCCCCGCCTGAGGAAAATAAGGTCAGAAAGGGCGCCAGAAACACACACACCCGAGCGCGCGTGACAAGCCTCGCAAGGCGCCTGACCCGGATTGCCGAGGAGGTGAACTTATCATCAGCGCGGCGGGCGGACCCTCCTCAGCCCCCGCTCGCCGCTCGCTGGACGGGCGGCGGCGGGGGCGAGGGGGCGGCCGCGCTCTCGTTCGCTCGCTTGGTGTTGTTGCTGTTGTTGTTGTTGTTGTTGTTGTTGTTGTTGTTATTGGTGGGGACGGGGGTGGTGGGGGTGTTTTACGTCGTCTTCTCGTTACGTTTGTATTTCTCTTTTGTCTTAGTTGCGTTGTGTGTTGAGGTTTGTTGAACGCCATCTCCTCATACGTTTTTCTTTGTTTTGTCTTGGTTTGTTTGTGTGGGTGTTTTTCATTTCTTGGTATTATTTTGCATCCTCCTCTTCGTTTTCTTTGGTTTGTTTATGTATGTGGCTTTTGTCGTCTTTGTAATCTCATTGTTATTATTTTGCTCACTCCCTATCTCGCTCTTTCTCACTCTCCGTTTCTTCAAATATTTTTCTTTTATTACCTTCCTTGGCTGTTGTTTGGTCTTGATTTTGGCCAAGATTGCTTGTTCCCGTTACTACGTTCATGTTCTGCCTTTCGTCTTGTCTCTTTTTTTTTGTTTTTGTCTGTTTTGTACATGTTTTATTCTTCCATTCGTTATTGTTATTTGCTTGTTTATATTTGATCCCATTTTGATTATTGTTATTTTTATGTACCATTTCCTTTCTTATTTGGGATTACAGGTTGTTGACTTGATTCTTGATTCTTTTTCGCGATGCCTCGTTCACTTAAATGGTCGCCGGTTTCGTTTCCTTCCTCCTCTCTCCTTTTTTCTTTATTCTTAATAATTTCCTCTTTCCTTTTAGGCAATACTACTTTCGTCTGTTAATTTTCCTTATCCTATAGGAAGATATTACTCATCATCCCCCTCCTCCTCCCCTTCTTTTCCATTTCCCTCTCCCTCCTTCATCCCCACCCATTCTTTTCACCCCTTGCTCCCCCTCCCCCCTCTCTCTCTCTCTCTCGTTTACCTCCCGCTCATCACTTCTCCCCTGTCCCTTTTTCCCTCCTTCACTCGAACCCCTTTCCCCTCCCCCTTCTTCGCCCTTTTTCTGCCCTCTCTTCCTCACCCCCCCCCCCCCTTCTCCT